>NW_026620808.1:0-3543 GCF_000801105.2 Raphanus sativus
AGTACTTCTCTTGGCAGCGGCACTACTGATTCCACTTACCTCTGATCCGCCTGAGATGACATGGATCACTCTGTCTTGCTGCGGTGGCAATGCGGGAGCTGCTTCGTTAGGGAGATCGGGACCTTCCTTATTTAGAAGGTTCTTGGCCATAGGAGGCCACTTAACTTGTGGACCCATTTGTCGTAGTACACGGATCAGTTCCGGTTTGGATATCGCAAGATGAGAGATATCAGGCCAAGTTAACACAATCATCCCCTTGGATCTAGGCAAAGGTCGATGTTGGTACCTGCCCCTACTTGGGTTGCCGGTCTCCCTCGCGGTCTTGGGATGAGAGGGATCATCGCGGTCATTCCTAGTTGGCTTTGAGGACTTCTGATCGTACTTCGGACAGGCTTTGGCCCTACTAGCAACATCTTCTTCCCACCTTACTTGAGCCGAAGCACGAGACAAAATTTCCTCCATAGTCCTGCACTTGTATTTGATCAGCTCCTTGTAGAGGTCTCCCTCCGGGAGTAGGCCCCGCTTGAAGGCTGAGATAGCTGTATCAGCGTTGCACTCAGGGATAGCCACCTTCTCTTGGTTGAAGCGTGCTATGTAGGAACGAAGGGGTTCGTTCCTATGCTGGAGGACTTCATAGAGGTCGTCTGAGTTCTTTTCTAGGTTGCGACTACTAGCAAATTGCTCTACGAACTTGTCGCTAAGTGCTGCAAAGGACTTGATGGACTTGGTAGGAAGATTGATGTACCACTGGAGGGCAGGGCCAGTCAAGGTCGATCCGAATCCCTTGCACATGGTAGCTTCCCGTGCGTCCCGGGGGATTGCTACTGCTAGCAAGCGTTGCTTGTACTGGGCGATATGATTGTCAGGATCCCCAATACCTTCGTACATATTTATGCTCGGGAAAGAGAACTTGCATGGCATCTCCACCGAGGCAATCTCTTCCACGAAAGGTGTATCGGAGTAGGACCCCTGATTACTTCTCCGAATAGGGGGAGCTACCCCTGGGAGCCTTTCTACCATAGATTGAATGGTGCCGAACCTTTCGGAGACTACCCTTTCTAAGTAGGCGGCTAAAGCCAGATCCGAGATCCCAGGATCATCGGGTGAGTACTCCTCATCTTCCATATCGGAATCGCTATCTACTTGCACTTGGGTCCCGTCGTTCGCGGCTTCTCGGCCTTCGGGTTCGTTTTTGGTGGAAACGATGAGGTGCTTCTTCACCATCGCGTGGAGTATTGAGCGAAGCCATGGGTCGAACCCTAGTTTGGAACCGCTTTCGCTTGTTGCTAGTTTCACCGAGTGTATGGTTCTCTTGTCGGAGGACAAGATTCTCCGCTTCTATGGCGTCTACCTTCTCGGCGCTCTGCTGTAGTTGCTTGGAATGTTCTCCAAGTTGATCTTTTAGGGTTTGAACTTTGAGAAGAAGTTCAGGACCTCCGGGTGTGATCTCCCGAGCTTTGTGAAGATTGGTAACCTGACTTTGAAGAAACTCGAGCTTATTGAGGAGCTCGATCTCCCTCGGGGTCATCTCTGCTTGGTTATTTAGTGTAGGATCGTTTTAGTACTACGGAACACTAGAAGATTTGTATTGAAGCAAGAGAATTCGACTAGAAGAGATGTTTATTGAGTTAATGATCGGGACTACAACGTTTTGGTGGTGTATGAACCTTAGTTCTAGTCGCCTCACCCTAATCTCTTAGTCTACAAAAGTCGATCCCTTATTCTAGGGTTTTGGCTCCCCTTTTATAGTTGTAGATGTCGGCTTCAATTAATAGAACTCTTCCATAATCGGAAAAATGGAAGTTTCCCATTAGGCGGAAAACTTCTATTTCGCTTCAAGGATCGGTCCGATCAAGGGGGTCGGACCTAAGGCAGAGGTCGGTCCCTGATTTCTCCTTGAGCAAGGGTCCGGAAGTCGAGGGCCTATCCGGAAGCTGGAGAAAACTTATGCCTGGATATTTTTCCCCAACAGTGGTGAATCTAAGTCTGTGGGAGAACAACGAGCCCAGCAAACCAGCTGGAACAACCGCACCTCAAAACCCATATGTTCCGGCAGCTCAGACCGATGACTCATGGAGCGAGCTGAAAGCTCCAAAGGTAGAGCTCAAATCCCTTCCCAAGGGACTAAGGTATGCATTTCTTGGACCCAATTCTACATATCCTGTCATTGTGAATGCTGACATGAACAATGCCGAGACTGCTCTGCTTTTGTGTGAACTGAGGAAATATCGTAAGGCATTAGGTTATTCTCTAGCTGACATACCTGGCATTTCACCTGATCTGTGCATGCATAGAATACACGTAAAAGATGAATCGATGACTTATGTAGAACATCAGAGGAGCTTAAACCCAAATCTAAAAGATGTTGTAACGAAAGAGATAATGAAACTTCTAGAGGCTGGTGTAATCTATGTGATCTCTGATAGTAAGTGGGTTAGTCCTGTTCATGTAGTGCCTAAAAAAGGTGGGATCACTGTGGTAACAAATGAAAAGAATGAATTGATCCCTAGAACAGTTACTGGTCATCGCATGTGCATTGATTTTCGTAAGTTAAATGTTGCGACTCGCAAGGATCACTTCCCACTTCCTTTTATTGATCAGATGCTTGGAAGATTGGCTAACCACCCTTACTATTGCTTTTTAGATGGTTATTCAGGTTTCTTTCAGATTTCCAACCACCCAGACGATCAGGAGAAGACGGCGTTCACATGCCCATATGGAACATATGGATACAGGAGGATGCCATTCGCCTTGTGCAATGCTCCAGTGACCTTTCAACCCTGCTTGATGTCGATTTTTACTGATCTAATCGAAGACATAATGGAGGTTTTCATGGACGATTTCAGCGTCTATGGAAGCTCTTTTCATGTCTGTTTGTCAAACTTGTGCAGGGTGCTGAAGCGATGCAAGGAGAAACATCTGGTGCTGAACTGGGAGAAATGCCACTTCATGGTCAGAGATGGGATTGTTCTGGGACACAAGATATCAGAGAAAGGCATTGAGGTGGACAAGGCAAAGATCGAAGTCATGCTGAGTCTGCAGCCACCAACTTCAGTGAAGGGAATAAGGAGTTTCTTGGGGCACGCTGGTTTCTATAGGAGGTTCATCCAGAACTTCTCTAAGATTGCGAGACCACTCACTCGGTTGCTCTGCAAAGAAGCTCAGTTTGCCTTTGACAGCGACTGCCTAGCCGCATTCCACACGATCAAAGGAAATCTAGTCAGTGCACCGGTTGTCCAACCTCCAGACTGGGATCTTCCTTTTGAGATCATGACAGATGCGAGTGACTTTGCAGTAGGAGCAGTCCTTGGGCAGCGTAAAGACAAGAAGCTGCACGTGATACACTATGCGAGCAGAACTTTGGATGAAGCTCAGTGTCGATACGCAACCACAGAAAGGAGCTCTTTGCCATCGTGTTCGCTTTTGAGAAGTTCAGATACGACCTAGTTGGATCAAAGGTGATCGTGCACACAGACCACACGGCTCTTAAGTACTTACTCACGAAGAAGGATGCTAAACCGCGGCTCTTAAGATGGATTCTCT
>NW_026620809.1:0-3538 GCF_000801105.2 Raphanus sativus
AAATTAACATATCTTTTATTTTGTAAATATAATAATATATTGTGTAAAATGAATAAACATAAAAAATACTGCTAAAAAGGAATCTAGCTTTGAAAGACGGTAAATTGTTTTATCATAAATTAAATAAAAAACAATTGTCAAATATGTTTTTCATACACATATTAATATGTTTAATAACTAATGTAAATAAAATAAGATAAATATATAATAAGAAGCAACAAGTATGTATGATGGTTTAAACAGTTGATTATTTATAATATGCAAACTATACATTATTGTATTTCAAATAGCTTGATAAATATTTAAATATATGATTAAAATTAAAAATTTATACTATTAATGATCTAAATAAATATATTGTATATGCATATGAAATTAAAAATAAAATCCGCACGGTTGTGCGGGTCGAGATCTAGTATTAAAAAATTATTTAGTTATACTATAGAAAGAATAACTGTTTAAGATAATTTATATTCCAATGTTGTGTTTAAAATATACTTTAGCATATATTTTTGTAAATATAATATTATATTTTGGATATAATCTCTTTAGATAATATATTTTGTGATTTTAAAAATAGATAAATAATATATCCTCAGCAATTTTATTTTTGCATAAAAATATTACATAATTTATGAATCTTTATATTTTTAAACGTTGAATGATATTTAAACCTTTTAAATGGTGAATGATATTTTGTTTATTTACTTAAATGAAAGTAATATTTTCATATTTTCATTTACCAAAGTAATATAATTTTCATATTTAATGCATTTATTACTTTTATTTTAATATAGTAGATATATTATTATATTATTAATTACGAAAATTAACCACTGAATTAATTAAAAATATTTAAAAAATTTAGTAAGATTTTGTTAATTCTTTTCTCAACAGATTTTGTTATAACTAAAAGTTAAACATAAAATTACATTTAAATTTTATTTATTTTTGATATGTTTATAATTATTTAGATTTTGTAGAGATATTACATTTTCATAAATTAATATAAATAATCAAATAGATGTAACTGATGTAACCGCAGCGGTTGCGGTTGCGGTTGCGGGAGTTTGCGGGTGCGGGTGGTTGCGGTTTTAAGCGTTTTCTAGAGATTTGTACGACTGGTACAGCTGTTAGAAATTGTTGCGTTTGCGGGACTCTTATGACTGGTAAACTACCAAACGCAACATCTGTTAAAGAATAATTTAACAATATTTACATTTTATATAATTATAAAAATATTAAAAATCATAAAAATATGATAAATAGAAAATTTATATTTATAAAATCATATTATTCAATTTTAAAAATTTATAGAAAATATTTTAGTTTTGAATTTTTATAATATAAATTGAAATATAATATGAATACATTTTACAATTTCTATTATTTCAATTGAAATTTTTTATTGGATATTTTTAGTATTATTTTTATTTATTCTGATTTAAAAGAAAAAAAAGTTACCCTTCCGCAACCGCCCGCAACCGCAAACGCTAGTTGGAACCAGCTTTTGATAAGAGGTTCGGAGCGGTTTAAAGCGATTTGTAGCGTTTTCTATGATTGTTTCGAAACGCCAACAACCGCTATGAACCGCAAAAGCTGCGTTTGCGGGTGGTAGCGGGAAAACCAGTCAGCACCTTAATGTGACTTTTTTATAGTAGACAAAAATGATACATCTTTTTTAATAGGGAAATTTAATAGAGAAATGTCTTACAATAATTGTTTAAAATTAATAGTTAGATAATAACAGAAGATTTTGTGTATCTATCTGTGGAAATCCATTAACTAAATAGTTTATAAAATCTGACTTAATTTGCAGGAAATCTAGAAAATCAAAAACTGTAGAGTTTTTTTCGGCAAGAGTAATAGGGTCAACGAGAAAAGGATATAAAGGTCAAAAACATAAAATAAACTTGACTTAGTTTGCAAGAAAGCTGACCGACTTTGGTCAAGAATACAAATATTCTCTTTCCTTTTTTGTTGCTCCTTGTAATGGAAACATAATCTCACCGACCTCTCTAAAACCCTTATTTAAAGCTACTCTCCTCTTGTTGCCTTCTCCTCACAAATCTCTCAAATTTCTTTAACCTAATCACACTAAAAAGTCTCCTCCTTTTCTATACACTCTCCTCGGTTCCATCTCTAGGTTTGTACCATCCTTTTCTCTTGATCAGAATTCAGATCTGTGAATTTTATTGCATTCTGATTGAAAAGTGTTGTTTGATCTGAACTGTATTCTCCTCTCTCTCTCTTTTTTTTTTTCAGGACGTGTGCAGATATGGCTGCCGAGAGAGGTTTTCTTGATGCACAAGTCTCTGAGGCTTTTGTGGAAAAGTACTATCGTCTTGTTGGGACGAAGACTCATGCAGTTCATCAGTTTTATGCCGATGGTAGTATTGTGACCAGACCAGGACCTGATGGTACTGTGATGTCTTTTTCATCCCTCGAGGTAAAACAATGTCGTTGAATAGTTCTCACGATTCTCCTTTGTTATTAATTAGGTTAATGTTATTAGATTCATGATATATTTACTCTAATGTTATGAGACTTGACTTTGTTTTATTATCTTGGTTCAGGCTATCGAGAAGCATTACCTTTCCTCTTACTATGATGGGTTTACATTCAATGTGCTCAGTGTTGATTCTCAGAGTTCGTTGGGAGATGGGTTGTTCATCATGGTTGTTGGTTTCTTGACTGGTAAAGACAACCTCAAGAGGAAGTTTTCCCAAGCGTTCTATCTTGCACGTCAGACCGGTGGCTATGTTGTCGTCAATGACATTCATCGTTTTGTTGGTGAGGAGGGTTGCACTCCAAGATCTCTTCCATCAGAAGTTGCAAAGCCAGCCGAAGAGGTAAAAAAGACCAAGCAGGTCAAAAAAGCCACCAAGAAGAAGAAGTCTGTTGGTGCTGCTGAGGTTAAGAAGGTGGTTGCTGTAGCTACGCCTCCTTTAGAAGAAGTTGTTACTGCTCAAAAACCTAAAGAGCCAGTGGCTGAAGAGCCAGAAAAGGTGGTTTCTGTAGCTACTCCTTGTCTTGATGGAGCCAGTAAATCTTTTGCTTCAATGGTGAGTTTTATTCTTGTATATTTGACTTTATACTTGGGCCATTTATGTCAGACTTAACTAATGTTGGTTGGTATACAGGTTCTATCAATGTCGAGAAACACTGCCCCTCTCCAAGTTAAAGCAGCCCCGGTTCAGAACCCTAGTTCCGTGGCACAACCCAAACCCCTTGTAGCTCCAGCACCTGTAAAGAAAAGTGACCACAAGATGGTTGACGAACCAGGTTAGAAGATGTTCATCCATTGTAACTCTTGTTCTTGTCTATTTTTGTATATCATATGGTAGATTGATTTGTTGTTGTTTTTGATTGTTGCAGGCACATCGATATTTGTGTCAAATCTGCCAATGGATGCAAGGTGGTCTCAAGTCTCTGAGCTGTTCAAAGCTTTTGGCACCATCAAAGAACATGGAGTTCAAATCAGACACTCCCGGGATAGTGGAAGATGCTTTGCCTTTGTTGCCTTTGAATCTGTTGC
>NW_026620810.1:0-3529 GCF_000801105.2 Raphanus sativus
GGAATGGCTGTCTCTCCCTGGATCTCTTGTAGGTGGGTTAAAGCTTTGATAATCCTTGCAAACAGAGAATCAAAGACTCAATCTGCTTCAAGGCTTGTGGATAGATGATAGATGATGATGATGGACTTTGCTAAAGAGCTATGGATTGCTCAGAAGCTGTTTTGCTACTCAAAGACACAGGTTCACCCTGTATGGTCTAAGATGGTTTCACAAGGAATTCCTTCCTTTAGGTGAGATCAATGTTCCTTAAGCTGAACAGAGAAAGCAAGAGACAAAGCAAGCAAAGCTGCTGTAAAATTATTAGATTCAAAGTTGTCTCTCTCTTGGCTGCTGCCGTGAGTTTTAAAACAAAACAAGGTCTAACCTAACCAATTTGGTTAGCAATTTCGAAATCCCCTCCTAATCCCAATTAAAATTGGTTTACTAATCCTAATTGTCTTTTGGTTTGAATTAAATGAAAACCAATGAAAGCCAAATAAACCCAGCCCAATTACATTGCAATTAAATTAAACCAACAGGCTGGTTTATCTTGGTTCTCTCCTTCTGATCCATCTCCCACGATTTTGATGAAGTGTAGGAGACTCTCCTCTTGTGCTCTCAGCCTTGATCTGGTTACTGGTCCATTCCACAAGCTAGCTAGCTCATCTGGTTCTTCTCTTCTCAGGTCCAGTTCAGGTTCATCAGCTTCAAGCTCCTCTTCTAAGTCAGGTTCAATCAGCACTTCCTCATCAGACTCACTCAGCTCTCCAATGTCTCTGGTCATGGCTACACCATCCCCTCCTCCTTTAAAAGGATTTGTCCTCAAATCCAAGCTCTGTAGGATGATGGAACCTTGATCACTCAACAACAGAGTGCATGATCTGGCCTTGGGAGATATGATCACTTCTCTAATCTCTCCAGGGTCAAACACAAAGTATTGCAATCCTTCTTCATGTCTCAACAACATCTTGGAACTTTTCTCAAGGCATGTAGCTTCTAAGGTAGATGATTCCTCCACTTTGTTGAGTTTAAAGCTGTCTGCTTCTCTCCTGGATGATGCTACACACGTCCTGCACATGAACATGAGACCATGTACTCTCAGTTTATCCTTCTTCTGGTCAGGTGGTCGTGTGGTTTTGTCCCCATACTCATCCTCCAGTTCTGGCTTCTCTTTAACCACCACCAGTTCCTGTTTATCTCTTCTCAGCTTGTTCTGATCAGTTATGAAACTGATAAAGGATGTGTTGCCTCCTGTTCTTCCTCTATGCTTACTGCAGCTAGTTAAGATCACTCCATCCTCTCTCCCTTCAAAAAGATTTGACCACAAATCTTGTTCTTTAAGAGTGAATGAACTCTGCAAATCAAGCTTGAAGGCTGCTGTTTTCTGTTCCAGAATTTTGTGACTTTTTCTAAGCACACACAAGCTTCCTCCTGGTTCAAAAACAACTTGTTGCAGGCCCTTAACAACCACCAGATGCTCCACTAAGTTGAGCTGAAGACATATGATAGGTATGATCAGAAACTCACAAGATAAACTCTTAAAACTATCACCTTGCTCAGCAGTAGAAAACACCAATTCAAGAGCTTTAGATGACCCTTTAGAAACTTCTTCTTCTTGTTTTGTTTGATCAGGGACGTGGCTACACTCAGCTTCTACAACTTGTACTTCCTCCTCTAGCTTTAGACAAAGAGTTGGTGGTTCTGATTCAGTTTCATGACTCTCCTCAATCTGTTTTATTGGTGAAGCTAATATAGAAGTTTGCAGCTTCTCCTCCTCTTGTTTCAGTGATAGATCAGGAACAACAGATCTTCTCTCAGCAGGTTTTGATGGTAATTTAGACCAACAGGCAAGCTGATCTAAAGTAGTAAGCTTTAGTGCTGCTTCTGGCTTTAGTTCAGGAAGTTTCCACTGTGACACAAACCTCTTCTTCATTAAGGTTTTCATCTCAATCCAAGAAGTAATCTGTGGCATTCTGTTGAATCTCCTAGTCTGAGCAACTCTCTGCCACCAACTGAATGCACTTCCACATAGTCCAGTAACTGCTAGACAAACCTTCTTCTTTTCAGTGTAGTATTTGCAGCCAAAAATAAACTCCATCTTCTTTTCCCAGTCTAAGTATGCATCTGTATCAATCTTCCCATAGAAAGATGGGACTGTGAACTCCTCTTCATAATTTCTTGAAAGTCCAGGCATAGATACTGCTTTCTAACTGATAGATTTCGAGATCTGAGACTAAGAACACAAACCCTAACCTTCAAGAGGCTCTGATACCACTTGGTGCAGCCCTGGAATGGCTGTCTCTCCCTGGATCTCTTGTAGGTGGGTAGATGCTTTGATAATCCTTGCAAACAGAGAATCAAAGACTCAATCTGCTTCAAGGCTTGTGGATAGATGATAGATGTTGATGATGAACTTTGCTAAAGAGCTATGGATTGCTCAGAAGCTGTTTTGCTACTCAAAGACACAGAATCACCCTGTATTGTCTAAGATGGATTCACAAGGAATTCCTTCCTTTAAGTGAGGTCAATGTTCTTAAGCTGAACAGAGAAAGCAAGAGACAAAGCAAGCAAAGCTGCTGTAAAATTATTAGATTCAAAGTTGTCTCTCTCTTGGCTGCTGCCGTGAGTTTTAAAACAAAAACAATGTCTAACCTAACCAATTTGGTTAGCAATTTCGAAATCCCCTCCTAATCCCAATTAAAATTGGTTTACTAATCCTAATTTGTCTCTGGTTTGAATTAAATGAAAACCAATGAAAGCCAAATAAACCCAGCCCAATTACATTGCAATTAAATTAAACCAACAGGCTGGTTTATCTTGGTTCTCTCCTTCTGATCCATCTCCCACGATTTTGATGAAGTGTAGGAGACTCTTCTCTTGTGCTCTCAGCCTTGATCTGGTTACTGGTCCATTCCACAAGCTAGCTAGCTCATCTGGTTCTTCTCTTCTCAGGTCCAGTTCAGGTTCATCAGCTTCAAGCTCCTCTTCTAAGTCAGGTTCAATCAGCACTTCCTCATCAGACTCACTCAGCTCTCCAATGTCTCTGGTCATGGCTACACCATCCCCTCCTCCTTTAAAAGGATTTGTCCTCAAATCCAAGTCTTGTAAACAAATAGATCCATGATCAGTTAACTCCAATGTTCCTGTCCTAGTAATGAGAAATATCATCACAAACTGAGTCTCTCCAGGGTCAAACACAAAGTATTGCAACCCCTCTTCATGCCACAGCAACTGCTTGGAATTGTGCTCAATATCATTAGCTATTAAAACAGATGGTTCCTCCACTTTGTTGAGTTTGAAGCTGACTGCTTCTCTCCAGGATGATCCTACACACTTCCTGCTGATGAACATGAGACCATGTACTCTCAGTTTAACCTCCTTATGGTCAGGTGGTCGTGTGGTTTGGTCCCCATACTCATCCTCCAGTTTTGGCTTCTCTTTAACCAACACCAGTTCATGTTTATCTCTTCTCAGCTTGTTCTGATCAGTTATAAGGCTGATAAAGGATGTGTTGCCTCCTGTTCTTCCTATATGTTTACTGCAGCTAGTT
>NW_026620811.1:0-3528 GCF_000801105.2 Raphanus sativus
GACTTGCCCTATCTTTGCACCAAACCCAAACTCCTCCATACTTCTTCTTACACTCCAT
The DNA here is from genome assembly GCF_000801105.2 of Raphanus sativus. Taxonomy (NCBI): domain Eukaryota; kingdom Viridiplantae; phylum Streptophyta; class Magnoliopsida; order Brassicales; family Brassicaceae; genus Raphanus; species Raphanus sativus. The sequence goes on from NW_026620811.1 coordinate 59, forward strand.
TTCTTTTCTTCAAGTTAACACTCCCCCTCAAGCTTGACTTTAGTGATCCTAAGTCAAGCTTGGAACCTTGAAGAACTTCCTCATTAAAAACCTCACCAAGGAAAACCCTTTGGGACAAAACCTTGATGAGGGAAAAAGAGTAAAGTCTCCAAGGCCCGGGGATTGGCCAGTGAGTCTTTGTGCCTTACCAACAATGTAAGGGACACAAAGACTCTGGATCATGGCCCTCATGTGATGCAAGGTAGATCACTTCTTTCCTTGCTCATCACCATCATATCTTGTACTCTTCTTCAGACTGATCTTGATCTCTCCCCCTTTCACCCAACTTCCTGTTGGGTTTCTAAGGCTCGGATTACCAGATCATCTTTGATAGATACAAGCTGAGTCTTGGTTGCTTCTTCTTCATGAGTCACCACCAAGTTACTGAAGTCTTCATGATAAGATGCTTCAGTCTGTGATACCAACCATCTCACTCTAGAGACCGCATTGGAGATTGCCTCCACATCCTTCATTGTGCTTCATAACTGATCTGCTCCTCTTCTTGAATAACCACCAAGTACTCTCAGATCATGTAAGTCTCAACACTCCCCCTCAAGCTTGACCATGTGGAACAAGTCAAGCTTGGAAGGATAGCTTACATGATCACTTATCTTTACACCATTGCAACACCTTGAACTCGCCATCTTTGTATGGAATGCTTGTGGAAGCTTCTCCCTCTTCAGTCACCTCACACTAGAAGCCGCCCTGATAGAGTCTTCATCTTCTCACAGCCAAGAGTACTCTGAACACTCTCTTGCCTAGACACGCCACTGCCTAGACCCGGATGGCTCCTTCTTCAGTTGCTTGCAATGGACCTCTTGAACACATAGATTGCTCACTTTAACTCCCCTCCTCAAGCTTGACCATGTGGAACAAGTCAAGCTTGGAAGTGAGCCTTAGTGAGCCTCTCTACTAGTGGCGCTTCACCACTCTTTTACTAGCACTCCATTGCTCCAACAATGGCTACTACAACTTCTCTAGCACTCCATTGTACCCACAATGGCTACTACATTCTTCCTCTTTCACTCGGATGGATGGTGAAGCTGTGAACACTCTTGTGAACCTGAAACATCACTCAAACTCCAGCAAAGATCAGAAACAATGCATTGGGATCACATCTTGACTAATCATCAAGATTGATCTCCAATGTCTTAAGCTTTGCAACAGATTGAAAACAAGTATCATCAAGTTCCCCTCTTTGCAAGCTTTTCAATCCAAGTACAAGCAAGATCAAAACAGATTCAATGCAAGCTACTAGGCAAATTTTAAAGCTCCTTTACTCAGCACTTAGACATGAATCTAATGCTTCAATATCAGGCAGCAACAAGACAGTATGCAACAACCTAAACTCGGAAACTAAACATGTATGCAAGCCGGATTAACAATCCTAGTTAAACACCTTAACAAGCATCACCAAAGAACCGAGAGGCTAAGCACTACTGCTCCCTCACACACCATGCTATAACCTTTACAGATTTCAAGATATGAAAGCTACAAGTATTAACAACTTGCACAACTCATACAAGAATCAGGCTAAGCATTTTAAAACCACTCTAAGCAATTTTTAAACAATCCTCAACCATTAAACAACACTCTTATGCATCCTGGGACAGATTCTAAAACCTTTTAGCAATCTTTAAACATCCACAGGTTAACAATAACACCACACCACAATCAGATATCACCACATGCTCATATTTTTAAAGAACAGAATCGCTTACTCTAAGAAACCAGGTTGGTTCCTTAAGCTTCAAGGCTTCTGGTCATGACTTGTGGAGGTCTAGAAGCCTGGATCGTCACCCATCTCCTTCTCCTTCAGTTCATGGCCACCTCCTTTCACCACCAACTCAAAGACCCCTCCTTTCTCTAAGCTCTCTACTCGCCATGTACTGGAAAGTGTTCTTCTTGTAACTGGATGAACAAGAGCTCTTGGACAAGGCGAGTTTGGATGAGGTTAATTACTCCTCTCCATCCACCTCTGCTTCCAACAAGACTCTTCACCAGGTACTGCTTGGTTCGGCTGAGAGACAAGGAGGACTCCACACGGCTTCAGTCTTCTTTTTGCTTCAGAAACTGAACTCGGCTGGATGTGTCTTCACGGTTTGATTTGAGCTGAGGGGAGAGCATGTGAATGGCGGAAGTAACAGCTCAGGTTCTGATGAACCTGGCTCTGATACCATATGAGTTTTAAAGAGATCTCAACTCTATAGATGTGTGTGTGTATAAGAACTCCAATGGAGTAATAAGAGTTTGTTTATGGTGAGATTAATCAGTGTATAAGAAAGAGTGTTTAGGTGTGTAGGTTTATGTGTTTATGAGAGACTAAGAGACTAAGAACAAGACTTGAAGATTATAGAACCAGAGACTTAAGATTATGAAGTGGAGAGGGGAACTCCCCCTTACTCCCTTAAAGATTACAAATCGCCAACAAAGAGCTTATATATGCTCATTACACTTTGCAATCTCACAACCTAAATCTAATGGTTGATATAACTTGAATTTGAATGGATGGACCAGATGGAGAGTAAGGCTGGCGAGAGTGTCTTATTGGCTGTGCTACAGCTGCTGCTTGATTGGCTAGTTTGAATCTGGTCAAGGTGGAGACTGGCGCCTGATTGGTTGATGAGAGGCTCCCTTGAACCTTCCCATTTAGCTGTCCATATACATAAGTCACTGTAGCTTCTTCTCATTGCTTTAGCCAGACTAATACAGCCTGTCATTGGCGCCACTCTCCCTTCCTTTATCACAAAGCATCACAAAGCATCTTCTTGATTCTTCTTTGATGCCATACGACCAGATAAGGTTTCTAAGTCCCTGACTTTGCACACAGCCTTCCTGATACATTCTGATCATGTCCGGACTTGTGCCTTGCGCCCTATACTTGCACCAACTTCATTTCTTCTTAAATGGTCAAGTTATGCAATGTTGGGTCGAACTGGTCCGTACGGATCCGTACAGTCCGTACACGTCCGTACCAAATCCGTACTGACCTCACCCTATCTTTGCACACTTAACCATTCACTCTCAAACATGCTTCTAAGTCCCTCCTGGACTTGGCCCTATCTTTGCACAGCCCTTAAGACACTTCTTGATCTCTTTAGACACTCCTAAAGCTTGATAGGCAATCTCTGTAAGACTTGCCCTATCTTTGCACCAAACCCAAACTCCTCCATACTTCTTCTTACACTCCATTTCTTTTCTTCAAGTTAACAAGCAGTATGTTCTCTTGCAAGGTATCCAGTGGAGCATCAAGCCTTCATCACTGAATTGGATCAAGAATGGATTCCAAAGACATATGAGGAAGCTATGCAGGATGAGGAGTGGAGAGCATCTGTTGGAGATGAGATGGGAGCTATGGAAAAGAATGGAACATACTTTGAAAGTAAGCTTCCTAAAGGAAAGAAAGCAGTGACAAGCCGGCTTCTCTTCAC
>NW_026620812.1:0-3526 GCF_000801105.2 Raphanus sativus
CCTATGAGATTTATTCAACTTCCTGGTTATTCTCCACTGATTAGTGGTTCCCAATCAAGCTTCTTATATGTTGGTGTTGACATGAAGAGAATAAAAGATCACACATGTATACACACTATCAAGGAGACTTTGATGAAGAGTGCATATCAAGGCAATCACTTGGAGTGCAAGGCAAAGGGAGAGTGGGAGATTTTAAATGAGTGAAGTATTATTTAAATAGACAAGGAAGGCTTTGTATGTCGACATGAGAAGGAAGAGAGAAGCTGAGGAAGGTCACGAGATTGCTAAGGAAGAGAGGAGCTGATCAAGCGCAGGGAACCGTTGTGACCTGTCGCTTTCTGCCCATCTGAACGAGCCTGATCGACCAGACCTCTCTCCTCATTGTTTAATCTTTTACTTGTACTATCTCATTGTTTATTCTTTTCTCCCTTGTCGAAATATCTCTTGTCTTGCCTTTAAATAGGTGTTGTAACATGTTGAATCAACTAAGGAAAATATATTTCCTCTTTACTCTTTGATACTCACTCTCTCTCTCTCTCACTCTCTCTCGCGAGTTCATCAATTCTCATAACATTCTCTTTAATTCTCACTACTTCTCTTACTAATTCATACAAAACATCATGGTATCAGAGCATCAAAGCTCTTGAAACCTACTTCTTTTACTTCCGCAATTACTCTGATCTTGCTGTTCTTGTTTCAAATTCATATTTCAACTTTCTCTCTCCTGTTCTTGGCGATTTGGAAGCAAGATGGATGAAAACAACAACAACCACAAGCATCTCAACATTCCTGTGACCTTGAAAGGGATTAACTATCTCTTCTGGGCCAGGATGGTGAAGAGAGCCCTTGGAGGCAAAGGACTATGGAAGTATGCCACAACTGAAGCGCCTTCCAAGCCTACTGACCAAGGAGAAAAAGGGAAAGAGAAGGAGGAGAAGGAAGAAGCTGATGAAGATAAATGGGGCCAAGAAGACCTCATGGTGCTCTCAGCTCTCCTTAGCTCCCTTGAACCCTCAATCATGGAGTCTTACTCCTACTGTGAGACCACCAAGCAGCTATGGGACACACTGTACAAGGTGTATGGGAATGTTTCCAACCTGACAAGGGTCTTTGAAGTGAAGAAAGCTCTCAACAGTCTCAACCAAGGAGACATGGAGTTTCAACCCCACTTTGGCAAGTTCAGGTCCCTATGGGCTGAGCTGGAGCTACTGAGACCTCATACCATGGATCCTGACATCCTCCTAGCAAGGCGTGAAGAAGATAAGGTCTTTGGGATGTTGCTCACACTCAACACTTCCTATGGAGCTCTTATCAAACACATCTTGAGGGCAGACAAACTCCCTGATCTGGATGATGTGTGTGCTCAAATCCAGAAGGAAGAAGGTTCAGTGAGCTTATTTGGAAACAAAGGAGACCTGAACATGGCGCATCAAGCTGAAGAGGTGGTAGCTAACAAAGCAACCTACAAGCAAGAGGACAGGAGATCCTTGATCTGTGACCACTGCAAGAAGAAGGGTCATCTTAAAGACAAGTGCTGGATCCTGCACCCTCACCTAAAGCCAAACAAGTTCAAGGAACCAAGGTCACAGTACCAGGATGCAAGAGCTAACTTCTCAGCTGATGGTGTTGAGCCAGCGACTCCAAACCAAGGTGGTGGAAGCGCCATGGCATCTACCTCAGTGTACAACACACCAAGGCCTAACCTGGATGAGCTCCTCAAGAAGTCTGACTTGGATGCCCTCATCAAGGCCCTAAAAGAATCTGGTATCTCTAGAACTCTTGGAATTTCTCTCAATGCTTCTCACACTGCTGGTGATGTTTTAAACTTGTTAAAATCGACTAAACCATTGATAATTGACTCTGGTGCTTCACATCATATGATTAGTGATTTAAGCCTGATTAAAAACATAGTTCCAGCCTTAGGAAATGTGATGATAGCTAATGGTGATAAAATCCCAATCAAAGGGGTTGGCAATCTTAAGCTATTTGATAAAGAATCAAAAGCCTTTTATATGCCAACCTTTGCTTCAAACCTGTTATCTGTTAAGAGAGTCACAAATGATTTAAATTGTCATGTTACTTTCACTCCTAACAGTGTGTATTTTCAGGATATTGATTCAAGTAAGTTGCTTGGAAAAGGTGTCACAAAAGGAGATTTATACTTGCTTGAGGACACAAGACCAGCATCTGATTTATCTGTTGCATTTGTTTCTGTTTCTGATTTCCCTAAAGATGTAATGTGGCATGCTAGATTAGGACATCCTCATTCTCATGCCTTAAACATCCTGTTGCCTAGTGTTAATTTTCAAAATGATTGTGAAGCTTGTATTCTAGGAAAACATTGTAGAAATGTGTTTCCTAAATCCAAGACTATCTATGATAATTGTTTTGACTTGATTCATTCGGATGTGTGGACTGCCCCATGTGCATCTAGAGAACATCATAAGTATTTTGTGACATTCATAGATGAAAAGTCTAAGTACACTTGGATAACTCTGTTGCAATCTAAAGATAGGGTGCTAGAAGCTTTTAAAAACTTTCAAAACTATATCACTAACCATTTCAATGTCAAGATTAAAATTCTTAGATCAGACAATGGTGGTGAATACACTAGCACAGCCTTCAAACAACACTTAGCCGCGCATGGAATCATACACCAAACTAGCTGTCCCTACACTCCACAACAAAATTGTAACGACCCGGATCTTAGGAGTAAGGCCCATTTGTTTTATTTTAATCAAAACCCATTCCTTTTTATTTTTGTCCCACATTGGAAGTTTATGAAACTTACCTCTCTTCCTTTGCCCTATATAAGAAACTCCATCCCTTCTCCTTTTTCTCATCAAGTCAAAGTATTCTTTGCGCGTGACAAGTTGTTGAATTATTCAACGATCAGTCACTAGTGAATTTTTCCGGTAGCATTTCCGGGCAAGATTTCGGCGAGATTTTCGGGCGAGCTTCTGGCGAGATTTCGATCGAGTTTCCGGCGGTTTTTCTAGTAAGTTTGCCGCCTCCATATTTCTAGTTATAGAAATCTATTTAGAGAATTCTATTTTAGGGAATCCGCCATTTTAGAAAATTTCTATTTTAGGAAAGTTTCTATTTTGGGAAAGTTTCTATTTTAGGAAAATTTCTATTTTGGGAAAGTTTCTATTTTAGGAAAGTTTCCAAAAATGGAAACTTTATTTCTTGAGACTCTGCGCCTAAGTCGTTGACTCTTGTGTTGCAGTTGATCTCAGTTGACCATCTTCCGTTGTTCTTTCCGGTCAGTTGCTAAGGTGAGGGCTATTCCGTTAAATCCTGAGCTAGTTTAGTACTATTATTATTGAAAGTCTAGTTTCGAAACATGATCCGTCTTTGTGAATCGAGTATGTTTGAAAGTCTTGGTTGCTTATTATTAATTTGATTGTTAAACTGGAAATAGGATAATAGAGGATTCAACGATTGTGTGAAATGATTGATGTTAAAGACTGTTATATATATGTATATATCTAGTTATATAGTAAGGACTATGTGGTGAGTGCGG
>NW_026620813.1:0-3522 GCF_000801105.2 Raphanus sativus
ACTAAATATAAATTTCCAATATAAATTTTAAAAGTTTAACAAACTTCAAATCTGAATCTTAATTATAAACTTTTATATTAAACTCTAACTCTTATACCAAACTTAAACTCTACATACAAAATCATAAATCCAATCTTTATACTTATATATATATATCATACCCTAAATTAATCACAAACCCTAAACTCTAACTAAATGTTTTAAAGTTCTAATTTTTATTAGTTTAAAACTTTAAAATTTAATATCAATTCTCAAATCTAATACTCTAACCCTAAAATCTAAATGTATACCATAACACAAATCATATACCCTAAATCACATTACATATACTCTAAACTCATACTTTTAAACTCTAAATTTTAAATAAAAAATAAATATAACAATAATTAGAATATAGTTTAATTTTCTATAAATAAATTTAGTTAAACAAAAAATTATAAGTTTTAAAACAATGATTAAAAATAGTTTTTGATTGGTTAATTTTTGACCATTTGATTGTTTTCAATCTAATGGTCACAGATCAATCTCTGCCAATCCTCATCCTTTCTCCTTATTGGTCAATCTTTTAAAAACCAGGATTACCATTTGTGACCATTGATTGTTTTTGATCGTGTGGCCTAAGATCAATCTTCTGCATCTCTGTCTCTCCATCTCTCTCTCACTCACGACTCAATCTTCTCCATCTCTCTCTCCCTCTCTTTACGATTCAACCTGCTGGATACAAACCTCTCTCTCTTTCACTCGGCCATGATGAAAGATTCGTCGACAACACTTGACTCGAGTCAGATTCGAACCACAAACAGAGATGGCGGAGCAGCGCCGGTGGCAAGGCGGAAGACGGCTGTTCATAAAAAGATGGGGAGAAGAGGCTTCGATGGTTCATCTCGCCGGAGATGAATAAAGAGGGAAGTCTCAGCCTCTCTTTGCCATTAACCTCGCCGTTAAAGTTCTCTCTCTCTCTCTCTTTGATTTTTTTTTTTGATTTCGGTACACGAAGTGGGTCGTTGAGCAGAGCTGGTTTAATTTTTTTTTTGTCTCTGAAGTTAAATCATTTATAAGAGTGATTAGGATGTGTTTTTGGATTTGGAAAAAGATTTCAACTTTGATTGAGAAAAGCTATGTGAGTTTCTTGCTTTGCTCCTAGCTTTGTGTTCTTAATTAAGATTTCATTGCAATCTGATGCGTAATGTCCATTAATCACTGTCATGAGTTATATACATATCATACTCTTAGTTTAGTTATGGTCTTCTTTTGTTTTGATATTTTTCTGCAGGTAACCTTGTGAGTTCACGACAATGGTGGTCACAGATGCTGAAGGTTCTTTTGTTGGGGAGATTACTTGTGGAACTTTACTGCAAAATTTGCAGATAAATCTCTCAACCATAACTTTCTTTCTTACAGACATTGCAAAGCTTTTATTAATTCTTGTGTGGTGTGGATTTTTTTTACAACAGAAATCTTGGATGAAGTTGGTAAAAGTGATGAGAGAGTGTCTTGTTTACAAGAAAAAATTTGAACAGGCTGCCAAGTCCCGAGCCGAGCTTCTTCAGATCTTGTCTGATGCTAGTGCTTAACTTTCCAGAAAGAGAGGTACAAAAACTTTAGCTGTGACATCTCAAGCCATTGAGATGATGTAAGAGAACATAGGCTTAAGGAGATGGCAGAGAAAGCTAGTGGTGGTGGTGGTGTAGGTGAAGCCGAACAAGAAGAGAAGAAAGAGACGTAGAGCTGTAGATTTTGGTTTATTAGGTTTTGTTTAAATTTTTTAGTTATTAAATTTTTAGTTTATTTAAGTTTGGTTAATTAGGTTATGGTTTTTTTTCTGGTTTAATGTATAAACTGATTTTATTTGTAAACAAATTTTAATTAATGAATAAAATTTAATTTTTAAAATTTGGATTAATTCTAAATTCAATTATATTTGGTTAATTTAGTTTTTATAATATTATTATTAATAAATTTTCGGATAATTTAAAAACTAATTAATAACACAAATTATTAGGTTTTAATAACATTTGTAAAACGTTATTATAAATATTAACAATTGCATAATTAAACACGCTATTATTGTACGCTTAATTACAGCACAAAGAAAAGCCGCTATTAAAAGGGTCAGACCTATTATAACGGGCGATGTCAGAGCGTCCAAGGAAGCGCTATTAAAAATGAGTCATAGCGCTTTTCGTGCGCTATTACTACCTACATTTCCTGTAGTGATATTACCATATGTCCGAACATGCTAATATGGAATCATCTGAATAGAAAGTGGGATAGCTTCTTCCTCATAACTCCTATGAGATTTATTCAACTTCCTGGTGATTCTAAACTGTTTAATGGTTTCAGATCAAGCTTCTTACATCTTGGTTCCTTCTGATTTGCTAAGAATCATGAAGATATTATCATTTGTCCGAACAGGCTAATTCTGGAATCATCTGAATAGAAAGTTGGATAACTTCTTCGTCATAACTCCTATGAGATTTATTCAACTTTATGGTCATTCTACACTGGTTAATGGTTTCAAATAAGGCCTCTTACATCTTGGCTCCTTCTGGTTTGATAAGAATCATGAAGATTTATCCATATGTCCGAACAGGCTAATCTGGAATCATCTGAATATAAAGTGGGATAGCTTCTTCCTCATAACTCCTATGAGATTTATTCAACTTCCTGGCGATTCTATACTGATTAATGGTTTCAAATCAAGCTTCTTACATCTTGGTTCCTTCTCGTTTGATAAGAATCATGAAAATATTGTAATATGTCCGAACAGGCTAATCTGGAATCATCTGAATAGAAAGTGGAATAACTTCTTCCTCATAATTCCTATGAGATTTATTCACCTTCCTGGACATTCTAAAAATGATTAATTGTTTCAAATAAAGCTTTTTACATCTTGTTTCCATATGGTTTGATAAGAATCATGAAGATATTGTCATATGTCCGAAGAGACTAATTTGGAATCATCTGAATAGAAAGTGGGATTGCTTCTTCCTCATAACTCCTATGAGTTTTTTTTCAACTTCCTGGTGATTCTATACTGATTAATGGTTTAAAATCAGGCTTCTTACATCTTGGCTCCTTCTGGTTTGATAAAATCATGAAGATATTGCCATATGTCCGAACATGCTAATCTGGAATCATTTGAATAGAAAGTGGTATAGCTTCTTCCTCATAATTCCTATGAGATTTATTCAAATTCCTGGTGATTCTATACTGATTAATGGTTTAAATCAAGCTTCTTACATCTTGGCTCCTTCTGGTTTGATAAGAATTATGAAGATATTGCCATATATCCGAACAGGCTAATCTGTAATCCTTTGAATAGAAAGGGGGATAGCTTCTTCCTCATAACTCCTATGAGATTTATTCAACTTCCTGGTGATTCTATACTGGTTAATGGTTTCAAATCAAGCTTCTTACATCTTGGTTCCTACTTGTTTGATAAGAATCATGAAGATATTGCCATATGTCCGAACAGGCTAATCTGGAATCATCTGAATAGAAAGTGGGATAGCTTCTTCC
>NW_026620814.1:0-3521 GCF_000801105.2 Raphanus sativus
ATGCAGATTGGGCTGGTGATAGAGTGGACAGGAGGTCTACTACTGGCTATTGCACCTTCATAGGAGGCAATTTGGTTACTTGGAAGAGCAAGAAGCAGAAGGTGGTATCATGTTCAAGTGCTGAAGCAGAATATAGAGCCATGAGGAAGCTGACCAGTGAGCTGATTTGGATCAGGAACCTGCTGAGAGACTTGGGCATTGAAACAACAACACCAATCACCATGCACTGTGATAACCAGACAGCCATTCACATAGCTTCAAACTCAGTGTTTCATGAGAGGACAAAGCATATTGAAGTGGATTGTCATAAGGTTAGACAAGCAGTGGAGCAGAAGATTATTCTACCTTGCTACACTAGGAGTGAAGATCAGTTAGCAGACATCTTCACCAAGGGAGCAAGCACCAAGGTCTGTGAGTTCATTCATCCAAGATTGGGACTCATAGACTTATCCAGTTCATGATCCTCTTAGCCATGGAACATCTACTCTTTTTCCTTTGTGTGTTTTTGTCCCATTGGGTTTTGCACATAAAGGTTTTAATGAGGGATGTGTCCATGGTTCCCAAGCTCAACCATGCTGTATGGTTAAGCTTGAGGGGGAGTATTGACAAAGGAAATACAAAGGGATAAGAAGTGAAGAGTTAAAGATACTTGAAGAACAAGTAGATCCGAGCTTACTTGGAATCCAAGCTTGGCCGTACAACACTTGCTGTGCAAGTTGATTTAAACATAACCTAACTTGCCTTAGGAGTAAATGCAAGTTTAAACTCGCCACAACTTGTCAAAGAAGAGCAGCATGCCGTTGGAACAAGAAGACAAGGAGAGGCAATTGTTTATAGTATTGGTCACATGAGCTACTTAAGGAAGGGGAGCAGTGGTGACCGTTTGTGAGCAGTCACTGTCCATCGACCAGAGCAACATTCTTTATGTATTTATTAGTTTATCATTTACATTGTTTATTCATTTCTGTACTTAGGCAACTTGCCTATTTAAACTTGTAAACCATCACATAATTAATCAAGGGAAATAGTTCTCTCTTCTTTACTCTCTCTCTCAAATCGTCATTCTCTCTCTCTCTCTCTCTCTCTCACTTGTTCTTGTGTTCTTCACTCTGTTCTTATTATTTCTAACAGTAAGCTTCATCTAGGTGAGTGATAAACGCCACATGTTCTTCTGGAAAGTATGCCAAGGAGCAAACTGCTTGAGTAGGATGAGCCACTGCATTGGAGTTGAAGTACACTCTAGTGCTGGTCCAGTTTGATGGATCCTTCCTCACCCTAGTGCTCCTTCTCAATGGTTGGATCTCCTCTTCTTCTTCCTGCTCTTGATCACCACTAGACTGACCAGTTTCTTCAGCTTCTCCAGCATCATCTTGATCATGAGCTGATGAAAGATCATCCTCTGGTGCATCTTCATTTTCATTTCCCCCCCTCAGGATCAAGATGAGCTGTCTCAATAGTCGGTTCTGCCTCAGTGTGACCCTCAGCAGCTGGTACTTCTGATATTGAAGGCGCCACACCACCACTTGTAGGCTGGCTGACTCCCAAGTTCTCCAAGATAATTCTCAGGTTGTTTGCCCTATCAGATGGTCCTTGTGAGAGATCCCTAAGGTTGTCCCAGCTCTTCTCATCATAGTACCCTTTTGATTCCACAAACTTGACATCTCTGGAGACCATCACCCTCCTAGACTCTGGAATGTAGCATTTGTATCCCTTCTGCGTGTGAGTGTAACCAATAAACATGCCCTTGACACTCTTGGCCTCTAGTTTGTTTCTTTGTTCACCTGGTGTCAAGACATAGCACACGCACCCAAACACACGCAAATGATCTAAAGGGGGTTTGATTTTATTTAATACCTGAAAGGGAGAGACATCTTTGAGAACTTTTGTGGGAATCCTGTTGATTAGGTAGCAAGCTGAGATCACAGCATCTCCCCAAAAACGTTTTGGGACATTGGTGTGGAACATCATGCTTCTTGCAACCTCCATAAGATGTCTGTTCTTCCTTTCAGCAACTCCATTTTGTTGAGGTGTGTATGGGCAGCTTGTTTGATGGATAATGCCATGTTTTGCTAGATGTTGTTTAAAAGCATTGCTAGTGTATTCCCCACCATTATCAGACCTAAAAATTTTGATCTTAGAATTAAAGTGGTTAGTTACATAGTTTTGGAAGTTAATAAAAGCTTCTAAAACTCTATCTTTACTTTTAATCAGGGTGAGCCAAGTATATTTTGATTTCTCATCTATGAATATCACAAAATATTTATGATTTTCTCTAGATGCTATTGGGGCAGTCCACACATCAGAATGCACTAGATCAAAACAATTTTCATACATAGTCATAGATTGAGGAAAAACAGTCTTGCAATGTTTGCCAAGAATACAAGCCTCACATGATTCATTTTTAAAAGAAAGATTAGGCAACATTAAACTCAAAGCACGAGAATGGGGATGGCCTAATCTAGCATGCCACAACTCATTACTAGCTAAAACAGAACTAAAAGCAGTAGATAAATCTGATAGGTTGGTGTCTTCAAGCAAATAAAGCTCTCCCTTGCTCACACCTTTGCCCAGCATCTTACTGGTCTTAATATCCTGAAAGCAAACATCATTAGGACTGAAAATAACATTGCAATTCAAGTCATTATGATATAGGCACAAAGAGGGCCTTGCTCAAGCTGGTTGGATAGGGGTGAGGATCAATGAACCGGTTGCTTATGAAGTGGAGTGAGATGGAAGGATCTGATGTAGAGGATGGTTTGAGTGATGGATCCGGTTGTATTGAGACTCGCAAAGACACCAATGGAGATGAGAAACACCACTTGGTCGTATAACCAACTTGATGATTCAATGGATGGCAAATGGGATAGAGGTGGATATGGATCTAAGTTGCTTGTTCGAATAAACAACTCAACAAAGACAAAGAGATGGTTTGATGTGGTGAGGTTTTGATTGATTCACACAACCAAAGGATGGATCGAAGTGTAACCACAAGTTCTATGATGAGGAACTTGATATAACACGATTTTGCTCTCAAGAATGCTTCTCACAAACTCTCAAAAGGCTTAGTAGTTGCTAGGGGCAAACTGACTCATATATTTCATAAAGGTTAAAGATACATGACTGCTTATAAGGGACTTATATAGTGTCCAATGCAGTTGTGCCCTTCTAGGGGTCTTGAAGCAAAAACAATACAAAGACTCGATCTAGGACTTAAGAAAGCATAGGCTAAACAATGCCTGACTCAACAAAATGAAATAAAAGAAATAAAAATATCTCAAGACCCTGCAAGATAAACCATAGGATATAAATCATAATGTAAATGGACTTACCTTACTTACCTTGATGCGGATGAGATTTGAAAGGAAGTAGCCGTTGGAGAGGAGCCTCTTTTGATTCTTGTGAAGTGATGTCGTTTGAAGGCTTGCTCTTCTCTTCTCAATGCTCACCGTTTCACTTAGGCGTGATGACAAATAAGGAAACCATTCCTTTGTGAGGAAGAATGGACCATATATTATCATCAT
>NW_026620815.1:0-3521 GCF_000801105.2 Raphanus sativus
AACCAGGATGAACCACGATCTAAGAAGCTTTATTTGGAACCACTAATCAGTGGAGAATAACCAGGAAGTTGAATAAATTGTTGAAATGTGGTGAGAAGATATGAGGAGTATTTTGATATTGAAGAGGAGAAGAGAAGAGAAGTAACTTGAGAAAAGTTACCATGCAGTAAAAATAAAGTTTTTGCATGGTAAATAGGTTTAAGGTAAAACAAGTGTGCAAAGCAATGTGTGATACACCAAAGGAAGAAGAGGCTTAGCACAGTGATCTAACCAAGAGGAAGAAGTCGACCGTTGGGAGTTCGAGTTGCTTTAGCCAGTCCATGACAGGCTGTAAAAGGTGCACAAGCATGTGTGCAATCTCAGCCAAGTATGCAGCTTCTTCTCATTGACCACACATGCTTGTAATAGTGTTGTAGCTGCGCAAACCCTTCTTTACTCTCTCCTTTATATATTGTAAACTCCTCACATAATAAAGATTAGACTCTTTGAATCATTTTCTCTCCAATGTTCATCATGTTACTATTTGGTTACTATTAAATCTAAGAACACAATCTATCTATTCTTCTCGGATTCTTCTAATCTCTCCTTTAATCTCTTATCAATCTCTCCATACCATCTCTATTCTCCAAGATCTCATGGTATCAGAGCCAGGTTGGCTTTGGTATTGAGAGAATCCATCTTTTATTTCCGCAAACTCTTGTGTTCTTGGTCTGTTCTTCTTGCTCTTGTGTTCTTGTTGGTTCGGAAAGTGGTTGTTGCTAAGCTAGGAACTTGTTGGTGTTTGCTTGCGGTTTATGATTGCTTGAGAACAGATACTGGTGATTCTTCAGCTCGGTTGCAAGATAGAAGCTTTCGGTTCATTACTAAGACAAGCAAGAGAAGATGGAGGGAAACAACTTCACTAAGATGATTACTGTTCCGGTTCAACTCAAAGGAGGTTCGAACTATCTCCTGTGGTCTAGGTTGGTGAAAACCGCCATAGGAAGGCTAGGGCTATTGAACCACATCACTGATGATGGACCCGAGCCAGTGGCAAAGCAAACTGAAGAGGGTGAGAAGGGAAAAGCTCTCGCGGATGCTGGGGAGAAGAAGAAGTGGATACAAGAGGACTTGATGGTGCTTTCCGTGCTGCAAGGATCTCTAGAGGTGCCTCTCCTTGAAGCCTACAGCCTACAGCCTACCTTGCTACAAAGATGTCATCAAGCATATCTTAAGGTCGCCTACTCTCCCAACAATGGAGGAAGTGTGTGCACAACTTCAGAAGGAGGAGGGATCACTTGGTCTCTTTGGAGGAAAGGGTGAGCTTACTAAGGCTCATCAAGCCGAGGAGATGCAAGCTAACAAGGCTGCATACAGTGGCAAGAAGTATGAGAAGTATGAAGGGAGCTGTGAGCATTGCAAGAAGTCTGGTCATAAGAAGAGTCAGTGTTGGTTACTCCATCCCCACCTGAAGCCGAGCAAGTTCAACAAGGATAGAGAAGCCAAGGCAAACCTTTCTACTGAATCAAATGGTGCTGGTTCATCCGGGGCTAGCCCAAATGTGAATGTGGGTGAAAGTGAAGGAAGAGCTATGGCTTCTCATCAGCTAAGTGGCAAGGGATTGGACCAGGAGATGATCACTAAGGCTGACATTGCATCTCTCATCCGAGCTCTTAAGGAGTCTGGTAACAAACATGACCATACTCTTGGTTACTCTTATGCTGCTCATACATTGCCTATTACAATGCCTAATGTCTCGGATAAGATATTAGGACTGCTAGGAAGCATCATGAAAGGAAATGAATCATCTAGGACTAATGTTGCTAGTAATGTGCATAAACCATTGATCATTGATTCTGGTGCATCTCATCACATGATTAGTGATGTTAAGTTGATAAAAGACATTGAACCTGCTCATGGCCATGTTATGATTGCCAATGGTGATAGGATTCCTATTAGAGGCATTGGTAAACTGAAACTGTTTGATAAGGATTCTAAAGCATTTTTCATGCCTGAGTTCACTTCAAATCTTTTATCTGTGAAAAAATGCACTAATGATCTTCAATGCAATGTTATTTTTAGTCCTAATGATGTCAAGTTTCAGGATATTAAAAGCAGTAAGTTGATTGGGCAAGGAGCAACCAAAAGGAGACCTTTATATGCTGGAAGACCTTGATCCCATTTCTAGTTCTTTTGTTTCTTTTAATTCTGTTTCTTCCCTCAGTAAGGATGCATTGTGGCATGCTAGACTAGGTCATCCTCATGATAGAGCTTTAAGCATTATGTTACCAGGTGTCATGTTTAAGAATAAGGAGTGTGAGGCATGTATTTTGGGTAAACATTGTAAGACTGTGTTTCAAAGATCTTCTACTATCTATGAAAGTTGTTTTGATTTGATTCACTCTAATGTTTGGATTGCTCCTTGTTTGTCCCGAGATTATATATAGATATTATGTCACCTTCATTGATGAAAAATCCAAATACACCTGGTTAACTCTCATTAAAACAAAGGATAGGGTTCTTGATGCATTTAAAAATTTTCAAAGCTATGTAACTAACCAGTATCATGCCAAGATTAAGATTTTCAGGTCTGATAATGGTGGAGAGTATACAAGCCATGCATTTCGAGATCACCTAGCTCATCATGGGATTTTGCATCAAACTAGCTGCCCTTATACACCACAACAAAATGGTGTAGCTGAGAGGAAGAACAGGCACCTCATGGAGGTGGCTCGGTCACTAATGTTCCATAAGAGTGTTCCAAAGAGGTATTGGAGTGATGCTGTCATATCTGCTTGTTATCTGATCAACAGGGTTCCAACCAGAATACTTCAAGATCAATCTCCATTTGAGGTTCTCAACAAGAGTAAACCAAGCCTGGATCATCTGAGAACATTTGGGTGTGTGTGCTATGTATTAGTACCCGGGGAGCTGAGAAACAAACTAGAAGCAAAGAGCACCAAGGCTATGCTTATTGGTTACTCAACTAGTCAGAAAGGATACAATTGCTTTGATCCTGATGCTAGAAGAGTCTTGGTGTCTCGGGATGTCAAGTTTATGGAGGAGCAAGGATACTATGATGGGAAGAATTGGGAAGAACTAGAGGATCTATCTCAACCATCAGACAGAGCTGCTAGCTTGAGACACATCTTTGAGGGTCTTGGCATTGGAGTGACCCAGGATCAGAGTAGGCAACAAGAACCTACACCAGTTACTGCTGAAGAACCATCCCACTTTGATCATGAGGGGGGAAGTGAATCAGAAGCAAGAAGTCAAGAAGATCAAGGCATTGGTGCTGGAGGTCTAGAAGAACAAAGCTCTGATTCTCCTGTCCAAAGTGGAGAGGATTCAGCAAGAAGAGATCAGGAAGCTGGAGAACCAGTTCAGATACAAGAAGAAGAAGCTAGTGAGGAACAAGCATCAGTTCCTTTGAGAAGAAGCACACGGGTGAGGAGAGATGCTTCCAACTGGGTAAACACAAGAGTGTACTACAATGCCCAGGCTGTGGAGCATCCCTCTCAAGCTGTGTGTTCCTTTGCTGA
>NW_026620816.1:0-3521 GCF_000801105.2 Raphanus sativus
ATTTATTCAACTTCCTGGTTATTCTCCACTGATTAGTGGTTCCAAATAAAGCTTCTTAGATCGTGGTTCTGATAAGATCAGAGGTTGATCTTATCTGTGTGACAGAAATAGGGGGAGAATCGACGAAGAGTTTAGGGAGAAGAAGAAGATAGAGAGAAAAGAAGTTAGGGATTTACCCAAATAAGTTTGTGATAGTTTTTCGATGAGTGATTCTAGTACAATACAGATATTTAAATAGACTAAAAAGACTTATGGACTTGATAACTTCAGAAGCCCAATAACTATAAACGAGGCCCATACTTGATACTTATCAATACTCCCCGGTTGACGACAACCTTGTCCTCAAGGTTGAACCAACTTGAACCCAAATTCTTCAAGAAGCTCTTCCTGATGCACTCAGGTGGCCTTGGCGAAGAGAACACTCCTTGAGTGAAGTAGAGAGTCCTTTTTATCATCTCCACAGCTTTGTATGATGCAACAAGAACTTCCACCGAAATGATGCTGTAAAGAACCCCGTACACTTGTGACCAGGTCATGTCGTTTGAACTTGATGTAGCTCGAGTTGTGTTATGCACTTCTCCGACTTGTGGCTTGATTGATCTCCAACGCCTAAACCTCACTATGAACAGACTCCGCTCCGGTGATCTTGGTGACTGAGACGTTTCATACGTAGAGACTGAAATTGAATGGTTCTCATAAAACTCCATTGTAGAATTGATGAAAATGAACTTCTTAGAGCTTAGCAAGGAATCTCCAGTCACTTGAACCTTCACCTCTCCTTTTAAGACATCAATCACACACTCTCTTCCAAACATTTGCGTTTCCTGCACTTCAGCCTGTGCAACCCATCCTTGTACTTTTCTCCTATGCTCAACCTTGCAGTTTTCTAAGTCTGGTGGCCTTGGTGACTGATATGTTACATATGTAACGACTGAAGGTAGCAACAGAGTTCTCTTGTAACTGTGTTGTCGCTTTATTATCTTCTGGTCATAGATCAGCTTTCTCTCCGGTAGAAGAACAGCCTTGTCCTCAAGGTCCAAGAAGCCAAAAACTGAAAATGTGATCACACTTTCTCCATTGAGGAAGTGAGCCACTGCACCTCGTATAACTTTCATCACCATTAAGCTATCACCAACGAGACTCCATAAGGGTTCTGGAAGCTTCAAGGATATCCTTCCTGGCTTCCACACATGGTTAGAATAAGAAATGTTGCTTGATATTTTCTCTTCCTCACCATAACACGGTTCCATAAGTCTCCCACTAGCATCCTTACCATCTGATTCTATATGGCCTAACTGTCTCAGTGTTTTAACGGAAATGTTCAGACCTCCCAACTCTTCATGCTGATGTTTCTCAAGCCTGACTGAAATGTGTACCGAAACAGTACCACCAGGTTCCCATACTTGATTTGCCAAATAGGACTCATAAGGTTGCTTCCTAACCTTATGGTACCCACGTTTAAAGGTAACCCTTTTCAGATGCATGGCCCTTCTTCTGTACTGCCACACTGAAACCTTCTCCTTACTAGCCTCAGCTTCCTGATTTTGCCTTTGAGTTCCGTAACCAAAAACAGGAAGCCCTCGATACACTCTTGAGCTAGTTTCTTTGGTGTGAGCTCCTTTAGCCTGAGGGAGAGTCATCTGCTCAATATGATCATGTTGATGCCTTGCGCTTGACCTCTTCTCCTTAGAATACAGTTTCTTCATCTTCTTTCTTTTGGTACTCATTCCTCTTGTGCTTCTTCTATTATGAGTTGTCTTTACTTCCAGAGAATCATCATCACTCACTGAGAGAATTTTGGAACCCGTTTCCACTGCTCTAAGAGGCTTGACTCGCTTCCGAACTCTGTGATAAACCCATCTGATACGGATCCTTCGAACTCTCTGATTTTTCCTTGCCTTACGAGCACCCTGTGATTTGTATTCCACTGTATCATCCTTCCTTGTGTTAAGACTTAGGTTGTTCTTTAACTCGTTGTGTTGAGTTTGAACATAGAGATCAGAAGTGTCATTATTCCTTGGCCCCGTTGTGTTCTTGAGAAGCTCTAGTGGTCTCTTTGCAGTCTCGTTTTGACCTGGATCCCACACATATAGCTCACGAGAAGGATCCAATTCCTCACTGCAGTTCGACCAACACTTAGGTTTCGTCCCTTTACAGCCAACACAGACTGAAACTTCTTTCCAATTCCCAAACAACAGAGACAAGTATTGACTACTATCCTCACCATCTCCACCAACCGAGTCTTTCTTCCTAGCCTTGTGTGAAACCTTTTTCTGGAGCACCACACGTCCCGTGTAAAGAGCTTTCCTTAGGTGACGTCTACCTTTGAACCGAACCTTATGAAACCTTCGTTGCTCCTTCTGTTGTTGAACAGGAGAAAGTTCAACTTGACTCTTACACTTGCTCGTACTCTTTGATTCAGACTCCAGTATTGCTTCATCCTGCAAAGACTTCATCGCAGCCTCAGGATCATCATGTTTTAACGCCTTAACCTCCTCAGCAAAGATACTTTGATCTCCTATCCACGTATCAACATGAGAGTCTATTTCCATTAGAGCATGACAAGTAAACCCAAAACGGAAGAGATGAGTTTCTCGCTTTACTCCTGTATCGACAATCTGTCTTGTTCCCACGGGGATCTGCAATTCATTTTTAGTATCTCTACAACCCGAAAATTCACAGAACATTCCTACACTCGTACAAGCTTGCGCAAGCTTCACCTGTGTAGTTCTCTTCTTCCGATGGTACTGATTCTTCATTCCCACACTCTTCACACCCAATCGCAAAGAGTTTGTTGATATCTCAAGTTTCTGTGTAACCGAAGGATCTCGGTTTTCCCTCATCAGCCATCTTTTCCGTTTCTTAAACTTAGCCTTGTGGTAGATAAGCTTGATCGGAATCCTTCTGAGCCTGATACCTCCGTTGAGCTTTAGGTCTTCAAACCTTATAGGGATAAAAGTGTTATGAGCTTCAGATTCACCATACCGTAGCTTCAAAAACTCCAAACGCAGCTTCTGACTATCCACCCGAAGCTCTTCACGTAGCTTCCGATCCACTTCCATCTGCTCCTCACGCAGTTTCCGATCCACTTTTCTCTGATCGAACGATGCCTGTATCTCCGTAAGCTTAGCTAGAAAGTACTGGCGATCTTCTTCACTGAAAACCATTTTTTTTTAACTCAAGGTCGAGAGGAACTTGAGCTCTGATACCAATGATAAGATCAGAGGTTGATCTTATCTGTGTGACAGAAATAGGGGGAGAATCGACGAAGAGTTTAGGGAGAAGAAGAAGATAGAGAGAAAAGAAGTTAGGGATTTACCCAAATAAGTTTGTGATCGTTTTTCGATGAGTGATTCTAGTACAATACAGATATTTAAATAGACTAAAAAGACTTATGGACTTGATAACTTCAGAAGCCCAATAACTATAAACGAGGCCCATACTTGATACTTATCAGGTTCATCCTGTTTTGATAAGAATCATGAAGATATTGCCATATGTCCGAACAGGCCAATCTGGAA
>NW_026620817.1:0-3520 GCF_000801105.2 Raphanus sativus
AGGTCATCACACATCCGGCTGGGTGTCATGGCAGGTTTTGGTTTTTGGTTAACATGTTATTGCTTGAGGTTTGCATATGAAGATGTTAATCTAACCTTTGCCTTGTGTTTTGTCTTTGTTGTCCTAAGGGAACTAAGAAGAAGTCTCGGAAGACTAAGGAGGGGACAGGGGCGTCCGGAGCAGGAGATGCCTCAGTGCCTAATCCACAAGTGTTGCTGTCAGTTCCACCTACTGGACATACCGGTGAGGCGACCCTGACTGAAACCCAAGTCCATCAGACTGAGGTTCAGATGGGTGGAGAGGACAGGCAGCTGGACGAGACTGAGCAGCAGCTGAATGCAGCTGGAAGCCAGCTAGGAGCAGCTGGTGGGCAGCAAAGGAATGATCAGGAAGGTGAAGCTGAGTCCTCAGAGACTGGTAACCGGGCTGATCCAAACATCCAAGGAGATGGGAGGATGGGACCGGATGAACCAATGGCTGAACCAACCATGAAGCAGATACTTGATGCAATCAAGTTGATGGGAAGTCAGATGCTGGCTATGACCCAAGTGTTCACACCAGTTGTGAATTCATCTATGGGTCAAACTACTCAAGCACCAGTGATAGCTCCTGGAGCTGGTGTGACTGGTGGATATGTGGCGCCTCTTGCTGAGGTGATTGAGTTAGATCCACCAGTTGGGATAACCAAGAAGGTTGATTACCTGAAGGTGCTTGAGCACATCACCCGTTTGGGACTAGGTATGGCCACTATGAGTTTGTGGTTATGCCATTCGGATTGACTAATGCACCAGCAGCCTTTATGAAGATGATGAATGGAATTTTCAGAGAGTACTTAGATGAATTTGTAATCATCTTCATTGATGATATACTAATTTACTCTAAGACTCGAGAAGACCATGAGAGGCATCTCAGATTGGTGTTGGAAAGGCTGAGAGAGCAGCAGTTGTTTGCCAAGCTAAGCAATTGTAGCTTCTGGCAGAAGAGCATTGGCTTCCTGGGGCATATAGTGTCTGAGGAAGGAGTGTCTGTTGATCCGGAGAAGATCAAATGCATACAAGAATGGCCAAGACCAAAGAATGCCACTGAAGTGAGAAGCTTCTTGGGTTTGGCCGGATACTACAGAAAGTATGTCAAGGGGTTTGAAAGTGTGGCACAACCTATGACACAACTTACTGGAAAAGATGTCAAGTTCATCTGGTCAGAAGCTTGTGAAAAGTGCTTTAAGGCCTTGAAGGACATGCTGACCAGTGCACCAGTCTTGGTGTTGCCTGAGGCAGACCAACCATATGTGGTGTACACAGATGCATCCATTACTGGATTAGGCTGTGTGCTCACACAGAATGGGAAGGTCATAGCTTATGCCTCAAGGCAACTCAGGAAGCATGAAGGCAACTACCCAACCCACGACCTGGAGATGGCCGCAGTGGTGTTTGCCTTGAAGATATGGAGGTCATACTTGTATGGTGCCAAAGTACAGATTCTCACTGACCACAAGAGCCTGAAGTACATCTTCACTCAACCAGAGTTGAATTTGAGACAAAGGCGGTGGATGGAGTTTGTGGCCGACTATGATTTGGACATTGCCTATCACCCAGGCAAGGCCAATCTAGTGGCAGATGCTTTGAGCAGGCGTAGAGCTGAGGTATCAGCTGAGAAGGAAGCAGAGATCTTGGAAGGGATGGTCCGGTCACTGAACCTAGACACCTTGGCTAGTGAGGATGAGCCTTTGGGTCTAGAGGCTGTGAACCAGGCTGTGAACCATTTAATTTAGATCTTTGCATTCATTTTAATTTGTCAATCATCATTCACTTTAAAAAAAAAGATTCTTACTTTCCTTTTTATAAAATTTCGAATTTACTTTTCTTAAATCAAAAAAAAAGATTTTCATTCATTGTTTGCATTTAGTTTTGATTCAATTCCATTTAAGTTTCATTCCATCTTTTCATTTCTTTAAGTCTTTTTCATTTACTTTATAATCTTTCTTTTTTCTCTTAGTTCCAGGAGATATGGGAGACCTAAATGGTGCAGCTGAGATCAACGCCCAACTCCAAGCCTTGCAGGCCGGATAAGCTCAGCTCGCATAAACCAGTATAGGATGCAATGAGAAACAAATGGAAAGAAAAGCAGTTAGAAATCAAGTTAGTTAATTAGTTTTATAGATACTTTTAAATTTTCGTTTTATAGATTTTTTTTATTATGTTTTTATTTTTAATTGAAAATACTAAACTATTATGATGATTTGGCATATTTTGTTTGTATTTGACAATGATAGGATATCAAACACTACCAGGAAAATGTGTTTGAATTAACAACATCGAGTGACATCAAACATCGTGTGATAGATTTCAGAAGCTAAATTAGGAAGTGTGATTCTGCAAAACAGATTTCTGTGATTCTGCAAAACAGATTTCAGGAGCTTCTCCAGACTCTGGCTGTAGAAGACTGTTTCTGGTTTGAAAATACGAAGATGCTACAGAACAAGAGTGTGTGATTCTATGAAGGAGAACAGTAGGCAAGGGGCAGAAACATGGTTACGTACCTTAGATTAGCCATTGATTCTGCATAAGAAGACACCAACAATTGCAGAACCTTAGATTATGAATCTGATTAGGGTTCCTCCCCAAAGTACGTTAGATTAATCTTAGATTCAAGGCCAGACTGTAAGAGATAAAAGAGTAGCCTTAGATTCTTAACGGATCTTATCAGGTCATCCAAGTGTGCAGAGCGAAGCTAAACAGTCTTCCATCGTTAGAGCATCCATCGTTAATGGAAGAAGGTGTGGTATATGCAATTTTCGATAATTAAAAGGGTCTACATTGCAATTTCCTTAAAAAAAATGTTTCCAGCGTGCTCCTAAACTCTCTTGTGTTTCCAGATTTAATTGTTTTAGACTTCAAAATAGCATAACTTTGTGTAGATTAATCTGTTTGTCGATTTTTTTTTTTTTAACCTTCATAACTTTTCGAGGGCTATGTGGTGGCCGGGTCGCCAAAGGCGGCCCGGGTTTATTGTTATTGAAAAATGAATTTTTGTTGTGAATTATTTTTTCATTTTTGTTTTTTTAACTGAGATTTCATTCATTTTTTTGGACTATATTTTTAATTTGTATACATTTATGTGTTCCTTTTTGTCTCTAGTTTCATGCCATACCAACAAATTTTTGAATGGGTAATTAAATCAAATCATAGTCCTTATGTTATATTGCTTAAGCTTGCATAGTTAACGAATAATCTATATGGCATAATGGTTTAATCTCTCCTTGAATCCACTTCAAACCCGAGTTCAATTCTCCCTGGACGAAAATTTTGCACAATTATTAACCTGGGAAAAACTCTTTATATAGAATTTGACTCCGTAATTCTGTTAACATATCAGTGTAGCCTAGTGGCTAATCTTAAACCTTCTCATTCACCTTTCAAACAACCAGAGTTCAAACCTTTTCTAAGTAGTTTTTTTTTACCTTTTTAATCACATGGTCGGTCTGTTAGTAGTCTTTTGGACAGTGACTGGAACCTCGCAC
>NW_026620818.1:0-3516 GCF_000801105.2 Raphanus sativus
TTATATATATATATATGTATACATGTTTATAAAATTATATAATATATATACTTTTATATCTCTATATAATTTTTATAATGTTTTTATTCACTAAATTAATTATTTAGTTACTAAAATTTTGATAGTATGTAATTTTTTAAAAAATTGTAATAAAATATTATTAATTTATTTCAGATTTTTTTTTAATTTTTTTTTAATTTTTTACGGATCGAATCAGATATCCGGTAAAAATTCGGATATTTGCGGATATCTAGAACATCGGATATCTGAAGAATTACAGATCGGATCGAATCGAAAAATTGAATATTAGTAAGGAACGGATTGAATCACAGATATCCTTAAAATTTTGATATCAGATCTGTGTCCACCCCTAGAATATTCTTAAAATTCTGGATATATGATATGTGCCCACCTCTAGTGCAAGAAGCAAAGCGGTGGTGGATTTGAGGAAGTGAACAAGTTAAGACTTTTCGTCGAATCAAACGCTCAGGTACTCCTGCTCGAAAAAAAGAGCTGTGATACTCCTGCCCGAAACTGCCCAGATTTAGAATTAAATAATTTTTTATTTAAATACGAAAATTTATTAAAAGACCACATGGCCAACAGAAACTTGCATAATTACAACCCAACCAAGACCATTTCGCGGACCATCCAGACCCGATCTATGAAATTCGGATATCTTTCTCTATAACTTTCGAAATCTTTGTAAGAATTGGTGTGATTGTAAATATTGGTGAAATTGTACATCGTAATAAATCATCAACAATATTCTGTATATAATACTAAGTTGAACTAAATTTAACTAAATCACACTTTTAGATTTCAAATGTTTTATTATGTTATTTTTTGGACAGAATTGTTGTTATTGATATATTTATTGAATTTTGAATTTAAAAAATAGTTTATATGATATAAATAGATTTTGGCCAAACTTAGAAATGTTGTACATATTTAATAAAAGTAGAAATGTTGTAAAAAGTAGAAATGTTGTAAAAGTTGATAAAACTAATCTTCAAATGGCTAGTGAAGTTTATTTGTTAAAATAAAAGTAGAAATGTAGTTAATTTTTTAATGATATATTGAAGTTAAAATATACAAAGATTAGTTTATAGAGAGAAACTAGAGGATTGAAACTAGAGACATTACATTAAGTCAAACATAGTGAAAGTAGATAAAACTACATGCCATAAACTCGAGAAATAAACATCACAACTAATCTTCAATTGGCCAGTTGGCAGCTGTCAAGTGAATTTCATTGCAGAAGTCTCAAACTTCACATTGCCAGAAACAACGATCGCACTTCCACTGTGTTATTGATCCATTATAGGAGACTACAAACACCGGTTCTTCTATTGCGGAGGAGCACCGGCAATCATTTGAGAAGATGGGATTCTTTATTCTTTCAAGTAGTGACATAAACTCTTGAGGTTTCTCGTAACCCCAATGGCCTGAGGGTAGATCAGTCCGGATCATGCAATTCATCCGATGAACAAACTCACGACTAAAGTTAGGATATTTGTGAAACAACCCTCCATCATCTACACTAAACGCTAAGTTCAGCATTCCATCTACAAACTTGGCCAACTCCAATCCTCTCTCAGCAGCAAGATGGATTTTCTCTCTTCCTTCATCAAGTAAATGAAGTTGAAAGAACTCATGCATACCTCGTAGGTAGATGGCCTCTGGATTACCGGCTTGGTAGCACCTAAGTCGGAATGTTCTTACAGCATTAACCTCATCAAGCCAATCATTAAAGCCAATGAGATTAGCAGATTGGTAGAAGTAGTCGTCTCTGCCTATTTGATTGAACCCGAAGAAAGCAATTCTAGCACTACCGAAGTCCCGGATGTGGTTTGTTGCTACCTTTGAGAGAATCTTATGGAGGATGGAAGGAGGGACAGATTCCAAGTTGAATTTCGACATAGAGTACAAGGATGATGAAAAACTTGAGAGATATTCGTTTAATCGAGTAAATGGAAAGATTTACGTGTTATTTATAATAGAGATAAGATTGCATTTACTATCCCACTTAAGGGTGTGATTTGATAGACGGCTTAAGACACGACTTCTCACTGCAAGTACATGGAATAAGAAGTCGTATGTCAAGTTGTAATTTAGTGAAACTAAGTGATTTTTGATTGTCTAAATTTATGAAAATAAGAAAAATTTAGTCTAGTTATATAGAACTATGTAAGAATTAACAAATTTAGATATTCTATTGTTTTATATTTTGCAAAACTCTAAATAGAAGCAGAATCGAAAAATTAATTATACGGAGTGTCGGATTATTTAATGATAACAAACAGTATAAGAAATAATAATTGAAATATTTAGTTTGAGAAAAATCTGTCATTTCATGATTTATGACCTGATTTATGACCATAGCGTCGTGACCCTTGATATTTGCAACGACCGACGCTACACGACTTCTCACGCACGCTTCTGACAGTTTAAGTGAAATTAACTGATATTAATTGTCTAAGTTTATGAAACTAAGTAAAATTATATTGAATTTATAGTGTAAATATATGGAACTATGTAAAAATTAAAAAAATTAGGTATTATATTGTTTTATATTTTGAAAATAAATATAATATTATGGATTATTTACTTTTTTTTGGTAGGATTATGAATTATTTACTGAGTAAGCAATAAAAGAGATCATAAAAATGGTTGAGAAAAATCCAGTAATTAATGGTATTGATGGACAGAGGAGAGAGTAATTAATCGATTGAAAAAGTCTCTAATAATAATCATTACAGTCGCATTGAAACCAAACGTGAAACGTCACAACACTACACCGTCTAGAATCATCATCACCATTGCATTTAGTTAAACTCCAACTCTGCAAATTCTCTCATTTCATCTCATATCCGAGTTCTATCTGAATACTCGTTCTATCTTCTCTTCTCTCATCTCTGAGTGAAATTCTCTCATCTCTACAAACAAGATAACAGACTACTACAATAAGCTTTCCCAGATTTCTGAGGCTTCTTATAACCCCGACGTCAAGGCTTGGCGTTTCAGAGTCAAAGTACACAGGGTCTACCCTCTCTATTCCTCGGTTACCAACAGGGTTATGCCTTTCTATTCCTATGTCCTAGCAGATGAAGATGTAAGTGTTTTTTCATCATCTCTCAAGTTTTTCATCATCTCTCAAGTTTTTCATCATCATCTCTCAAGTTTTTCATCATCATTTAACTTGATCATTGTACTTTATTTATGTAGGGGTGCAAGATGGAGATGACCGTTTATGGAGATTATGAAAGTTTTAGAGGCCTCGAAAACAAGGAGGGAGAATGGGTGGAAATCTTTCGGGTAGGAGTTGAACGTTCCTGTGTAGGTTTCAATGCAACTAACTCTCGGTTCAGACTAACTGCTTCGCGACTCACACAAGTCCGCATGATCGATCCTCTGAACAATCGGCTTTTCATGGACTTCAAGAATATCCATGCAATCCCTCACATGTCCCACAGGGAACGAAACTATCCCATAGGTATAAATGCTGCTAAAATA
>NW_026620819.1:0-3514 GCF_000801105.2 Raphanus sativus
CCATTTCCTTTTCCACTCCCATTCCAACCAAGTCCCGGTATTCCAGGATTACCTGATGTAGAAAAATGTTGGTCTTCAATGATGAATGTTCCAGGATGCATTATGGAGATTTATACATCCTTACTCACAGGAAAATTCGGACATATAGGCCCCTCTTGTTGCAAAGCATTCTTGGAAGCCGAAGCCAATTGCTTGCCGAAAGTTCCAATCTATCCACTTTTTCCTTTCAAAGAACAATGTTCAAGAGTTGGTAGCGCACCTCTTCCTACCACAAAATAGATTTTACATTAATAGAAGTAATATCTATGTCGTTTTTATTTCACAACTTATTTTCATATTTTAGCTAAATTCTACGGTGTAACACTCCAAATATATGATTCTAGAAAAAGCATTTTAGAAGTAATAAATTTCCCGAATTTCTTTTTAAATTAACCATGTGGTTCAAATGCTCTGAAAATTCAAAACTAATCTTAATTTCAAAACATACTTAAATTAAACTACAAAATAAAACAATACAATTTAATATATGGGTAAGTACATGGGTTGCATAAGGGGAGGATCATTTTCATTTTCAGGTCTAATTTTACAACAAGTTGAGGGAAATCAATTCATCATTTTCCCTAAAGCTAAATAATATTCCTTTAATTTTTCTTTTTTGTTTCATAAAAATATAAATATTTTTTTTGTTTTCAAAGTAACCTTATTACTTATGTACCCATATAAATCATATTAACTAAAATAAATTCTATATATATTAGTTTCCCTTTGTATACTATATATCAAAATATGATTGTTTTTGGTGTTGTAATTTGAGTATAAAATAGGTGAGGATTCCAAAACCACAATCTTTGTGAAACATTGTGAAACATAGTGAAACTTATCCACGACAAGGTTTCACTTAGGCCTGGGCATATTATCCATAATCCGGAACCGAACCCGAACCCGAACCGAAAAACCCGAACCCGACCGGTTTTGGATCTATCAAAATACCCGATCGGTTTTGATATGCTGATACTTTGGTTATCGGTTACGGTTCGGTTTAATCCGATACCCGAAATAGAACCCGAAATAACCGAAGTAAATGTATGATGTAGATAAGTATATATACATGTATTAATAGATTTCGACAATTTCCAAGACACAACCACGCTTTGTTATTTCCAATTCAAAGAGACAATCAGACAATCACGCTTCGTAGGGGCGCTTCCTCTTCTTCCTAATTTCGTAAACCTAATCGGTATTCCCCTATTAAAATCAAAGGGTTTTGATCAAAGAGTGCTATGTTCAGAAACACAAACCGGCAATTCTCTCTATCTCCTCCGCCATCTTTGGTTTCGAGAACTCGATCCGAGGTAAGGACTTGATTTTGAGAAATCAATCTGAGTCTTCTGTGTCATATGAATCATATTGATTCTTGTTTGCGGTTTTAATTGATGCATGTTTTAGTCTTGATACAATTCGATCTTCTGTGTTCATATCGAGTCATCTAAAACTAGGATTTGATCTCTGTAAAGAAAATAATTGATAGATGTTTTATTATTACAATTTTAGCTTAGTTGAATTGATAACTGATTTTTATTAAACTTGTCTCAGATGGATTCATAAACATCTTCAAAGCTGCAAAGCGTTCAAAGTATGTGTGTATGTGAATAATATGAAATGGTGACATGCTTGATATTCTTTTTTTTTCCTCTATAACTTACTTGTTTATAACTTATT
This sequence comes from Raphanus sativus, assembly GCF_000801105.2. Lineage (NCBI taxonomy): Eukaryota > Viridiplantae > Streptophyta > Magnoliopsida > Brassicales > Brassicaceae > Raphanus > Raphanus sativus. The sequence goes on from NW_026620819.1 coordinate 1,720, forward strand.
TCAGATCATGATATCCAACAGAGACAAGAAGAATGAACTGAAGTGATTTAAACTATGAGAATAATGGAGACTCGTTAGTATTGATTATCAGTATTGGTGTATTGTTCAAACATTTTAAAATAATGGTGAAATGAGATTATGGTTGTCTATTTACTTGTTTATTTTTTTAATTTTACTTCAGTTAAATCCGAAACCGATACAGATAAACCCGAACCCAATTGATATATGGTTACTTCAGTATAAACCGAACCCAACCCGAAACCGATGTGTTATATCCGATCCCGATCCGAATGTAAGAATTTCTTAAAATGGGACCTAGGAAGTATTACAAAAAAGAACCGATATCCGATATACCCGACCCGAACCCGAACGGGTACCCGAACGCCCAGGCCTAGTTTCACTTGTGAACACTCAAGACTTGTCTTGGAACATGTGTATCTCTATGTTGACTTGTGCATTTACTATTTAAGTCAGTGGAAGCATTTAGTTATATAGAAGAATATTTCATTTCGCTATATGTTTTTTAATAAATAAAATGTTTCTAAATAATGTGTTTTTTTCCTTTTAAAGAATTCACCACCTAAAGGAGCCAATGTATTTAGCCTGTTTAAATGGTTATTTTCTACAAAATTATACTCAAAACCATATAATTAAATGTTGTATTATCATGTTCTCTCTCATCAAAAATAAATTTATATTGATAATTGAAAAAATAGTTTGGAGTTTAAGCATATAGAGAGCCAAAATACGATCAAGACTCTAGAAATTGGTAGATTACCCCTGGCTTCAAGAGAGAGCGGAAAAGGTAGTTATTTGGCTTAAACGGGAGATGATTTGAAAAAATAGTATTGAGGCAAAACAAAACTGTATACTTAAGACTAATCTGATCAGTTTTTTTTCATGACTTAAGAGTCCCCCAGTTATATTTAATAATGTTTGTCTCATCGGTTTCTGCTTTGTATTATTTGAAATCAGGTAATTAAGTTTCACATAAAAGTACAAAGACGTTTCTATAGCTTCTTTCCTTTCAATATAAATAGACAAAGGATTGTACAATATGTTCATCAATCAAAATACAAACTCTATAAAGACTCATATATTTGAAGAAATATTTCTTCTTTTTCCCTTATTTCATAATGTCTATTAAACATTTCTGGTTCCTAATGGTGGTTGTGGGTTTTGTAGTCTCTGCCAATGCTCAACTACCCCAGTTTCCCATCCCATTTCCTTTTCCACTCCCATTCCAACCAAGTCCCGGTATTCCAGGATTACCTGATGTAGCAAAATGTTGGTCTTCAGTGATGAATGTTCCAGGATGCATTATAGAGATTTATACATCCATACTCACAGGAAAATTTGGACATATAAGCCCTGCTAGTTGCAAAGCATTCTTGGAAGCCGAAGCCAATTGCTTGCCGAAATTTCCAATCTATCCACTTTTCCCTCTCAAAGAACAATGTTCAAGAGTTGCTAGCGCAGCTCATCCTACCACAAAATAAATTTTACATTAATAGAAGTAATAGCTATGTTGTTTTTATTTCACAACTTATTTTCATATTTTAGCAAAATTCTATGGTGTTACACTCCGAACATATGATTCTATTAAAATCATTTTAGAATTAATAAATTCCCTTAATTTTCTTTTAAAATAACATGTGGTTCATGCCTTTGAAAATTCAAAACTAATCTTAATGTCAAAAACACTTAAATTAAACAATGCTATTTAATATATGGGAAAGTACATGGATTGCATCTAAAAGTAAATATAAATAACAAAAAACGGGAGGATCATTTT
>NW_026620820.1:0-3503 GCF_000801105.2 Raphanus sativus
AAGCAGTGTGAACCATTTAGATGCAAGCAATAAGAATCATTTTAATTTATATGAACTATTATCAGGATTGTCAATGATATGCAAACATAAAATCAGTCTTAGCAATATGACAATTATGCATGGTCAGATTTTAAACTCTATGACAATTGCATTCAAAGTTGGTTCAAGATGATTCAAATTTACTAAACTGATGCTATCAAGTATGCAACAAGATTACTATATAATTTAATCATCAATTTCAGGCATGGTACTAGATCAATATTTAACTAGCAACTTATATGATCAATATTCAACATGATATGAAATCTATTCAAGGTTGGTTCAATTATTTATCTATCAACCTATATGATCAAATGATTTCATGCATATTTATTCTATCTTATGACATTAATAAAATCAAGCAAGCATTTATAAAATCGATTTTCAGTTTATAAAATCTGATTTTGCATTTAGAAAAGTTTTAAAACTCTTGACAGAAACAAAATAAATATTAATAGTCAAGGATATGCAATGAATGATTTTAATTTCGATTTTATGGATGGGTTGACTGAATTTGGGAGATCTTGCCGAAAGTGGCACAGAAAAGGATTCATGGATTTTTGTTTTGGCCAGATTATACATTCATGTTTACCACATCTGGTAAATTGGCCAAAGCATCCATAGGTTTAAGCTATCTCAAATAGTTTATGGTTCATAAGTTTTTTTTTATAAACAAGATTCATATAGATCTTTAGGTATTTTAATCTGTTTTTGAGATACTTAGAACCTTTAGAGAATTATAATCTTTTATGGATTCAAAATAATTCAGAATCAAGTTTCTTATGGATCAATGGATCATAGAAACAAGATTAATATTATGGATTCATATAGATCCTTAGATTTCTTTTCATATATAATGGTGTTCTTAGATTTTATGGATAGATTAGTTTACCATTTTATACCACAAGAATCTGAATGGACCACCATGAGAAAGAGCTGATCCACAGATGAGCTAGTTGATAGAGAGGTGGAGGAGCTGGCCGGAAAACCATCAGTCGGCGGTGCGGAGTGTTTATGCGATTGACGACGCGTCAGAGATCGGATCGACAAGCCGTCTTCGGCAACGGATTCTTCTCGTCTTGGGCTTCAGATTGATAGGTGGATCGTCTTCTGGCTCCACAGGGTTTGAGAGATACGGCGGTTTAAAGTTGCGCCTGAATATAGGATTTTCTGGCCGGAAAAGATGGCCGGAAAAGGGAGCTCAGGTGGAGAGAGACTTCTCAGGTGGAGAGCACATTCGTGCTGATAACGTGTTATAAACTAAAGAGAATGTGGAGAATGAATTTGTGAGGAATGTTGTGTGTATTTCTCATTAGCCAACACCACATTATATAGTGGTTTGTACAAGGGTTTACAAATGCTTTACAAGGAAGTAAATCTATACATTGATTACATTGACTACATTGATGTCATACATGAAGACTTGGTCAAGGTGATGATAACGAGGTTGACTGAGTCTTCTCTTCTCGGACCGGTTTATAGATGAACCGATGTAGACCGGATGTAAACCTCCTTGCACTTCCTCTTGTACTTGTTGGACTTGTCTAGTACTTGGTTAAGTACTTGGTTATGGTCCATCCACATAATGGATATTATAACACCATCAAAGAAAATTTGGATATGCGGTTAATGGATGTTGTAACTGCATACCTTTATGGTCCACTGGAAAATGAAATATATATGAGATTACCAGAGGGTATTGAGCTTAAAGCTAACAAAGGTTCTCGAGAAGAACACTGCATAAGGCTGAACAAATCCTTATATGGACTTAAGCAAAGTGGTCGAATGTGGTACAATCGCTTGAGCGAGTACCTTGCCAAAGAAGGCTATAAGAACGATCCTATCAGTCCATGTATCTTTATAAAGAAGTTTGCAAACAATGGATTTGTTATCATAGCAGTGTATGTTGATGATTTGAACATCATTGGAACCTCTGGGGAAATCGCCCAAACAGTTGAATGTCTCAAGAAAGAGTTTGAAATGAAAGACCTAGGTAAAACTAAAGTCTGTTTGGGATTACAACTTGAGTACATAAATGGAGGAATCCTTGTGCATCAAAAGGCATATACAGAAAGAGTACTCAAGAGATTTAACATGGACCAGGCTCACCCATTGACCAGCCCAATGGTTGTGAGGTCCCTTGGGGTGGACACTGACCCATTCGGTCCTAAGAAGGACGATGAGGATGTCCTGGGTCCTAAAGTGCCTTACCTCAGTGCCATAGGAGCGTTAATGTATTTGGCTAGCCACACTAGACCAGATATATGTTTTGCCGTCAACCTCCTAGCTCGTTTTAGTTCATGTCCAACCCAAAGGCACTGGAACAGAATTAAACATATCCTACGTTACCTACAAGGAACTAAGGATTTGGGCCTATTCTATACCAATGAAACCAAAGATGGTTTAGTAGGCTTTGCTGATGCAGGCTACTTATCTGATCCACACCATGCTCGGTCCCAAACCGGCTATGTGTTCACTCATGGTGGTACTGCAATATCATGGCGTTCCATGAAACAAACTATAGCAGCCACTTCATCTAATCACTCAGAAATCTTAGCCATGCATGAGGCAAGTCGTGAGTGTGTATGGTTGAGGTCCATGACCCAACACATCCGATCAGATAGTGGTATGGTCGAGGACAATGGTCCGACCATCATATATGAGGACAATGCCGCCTGCGTTGCTCAACTCAAAGAAGGGTATATCAAAGGTGACCGAACCAAACATATTTTGCCCAAGTTCTTCTTCACCCATGAGTTGCAGAAAACCAAGGAGGTCAATGTCGTTCAAATCCGGTCTAGTGAGAACTCAGCCGACCTCTTCACCAAGTCACTTCCCACCTGCACATTCAAGAAGCTCACGAAGCAGATTGGTCTTCGTAGACTCAAGGACCTTCAGTGATGTCCAAATCAGGGGGAGTAATGTGTGTTGTACTCTTTTTCCTTAACTATGGTTTTGTCCCAATGGGTTTTCCTAGTAAGGTTTTAATGAGGCAACGTTAGCACATTACAAGCCCGATATGGTTATGGCATCCAAAGGGGAGTGTTATAATCCATAGTATGGATTGTGTGGATTGCCCATAACCAAGACCGAGGAGGTTTACATCCGACCCGTCTATCCGACCCGTCTACATTCCGCCCGAGACTTGTCAAGATGAAGACCCATTCAACCGAAGCATTTATGAGCTTTGACCAAGTCTGATATTGTAATGAATGTAGTCAATGTTTGTATTCATTGTGTAGATTCTCTTTGATGTAAAACCTTATGTCACAACCACTATATATAAGTGGCAAGAGCTAATGAGAAAGACACAACTTTCACAGCAACACTTCTCTCATATTATAACAGTTTTTTGTTTTTGACGTTTTGGGGAGGAACAATGAATGGAAAGGGGGGAGGGTCGAATCTTAGCGACAAAGGGCTGAATCTCAGTGGATCGTGGCAGCAAGGCCACTCTGCCACTT
>NW_026620821.1:0-3492 GCF_000801105.2 Raphanus sativus
ACAAAACTAAATGTCAGTGATACTATGCACTAATCCAAAATATATAAAGGTAAAAAACATCATTTATTATGTACTAAAAACTCTGCTAATTTCCAAAATTCATACAAATTATTACTCGCTTCAACACCAACACCATTTTATTTCAACACCATAATTGGTATTATACAAAAGTTCAAAAGGATAAATAAACTAATTAATCTTCATACTTATATGAAGATAATGCTAAATATTTAAGCTTCATCCGTCAAAAGTTTATAAATTAAACTAAAAGAAAATAACAAGCAAAACCTATCACCAACCTCTTTTTTATAGCTGTTTAATTCACATCACTATTTTACACTAATACATAATTTAAATAGAGAAATAGTTTACATAATCCGCGGACCACAAATCTAGTATTAATAATATTTGGTCGGAAAGATAGGCATATTAATAATATTTGGTCGGAAAGATAGGCATATTTATGGTTCCAAAAATCAAATTGCATAAAGATAAACAAAAAGCCAAAAACTATAAAGAACAGCTCGCGGTGTAGAGTACTTGAAAAACACTGTCCTTTTAAGTTCTGACTAGGGGTCTCCAATTTGGATATCTTTTCGGTTCCGGTTCGGTTTTTTTGACTTTTCGGTATTTCGTTTTATAAAAAATAGCTACTATATTAAAAATCATATCTACTTTGATTTAATTCAGTTTATATACCGTCGGTTTCCGGTTTATCCAGTTATATACCAAAAAACTATAAATATATTTATCTTTTATAATATTTTGTGAATTTTACTTTATATGCTTAGATATTGACTTTAATGTAATAAGACGATATTTCGGTTTCTAAATAGGCTATTTTGTATTTTTTATTTATTTAAATAGTTAGTAAACATATTAAATTAATAATAGTAATATTTTTATAGAATAAAAATAAGAAATATATATTATTTATACATAATACTATTAAATAAATAATCTTAGCACAAATATTTATCAACAAAAAGGTAGTAATTTTTTTTATTTGATAGAAAATTAAAAAAACTTTTAACTTAACATAAAATATTAAACTACTAAATACAACATTTTAAGTACCAGGATCATATCAATAAAATATATTATTAATTATATTATATAATTTACTTATAATTATACCATTATATTTAAAATGATCGGTATATTTGGTTTAATCAGTCTATATACTAAACTATATCTATATACCGCCGTTTCTTAAAAATAACATTCGGTATATTTGGTACTACGAAATCCAAACTACGTTATCTATTTCAGTTCGCTTCAGTTTTTAGTTGCTTCTGTTTTACCGAGTTGAACACTTCTAGTTCTGACCCGTACACACGCAAAGCACAAAGACACGTGTGAGCTAAGTTTCAGAAATAAACTCATACTTTGAATTCTAGTACTTTTAAAACAAATAATTCGTGCCGCCACTATGTTTTCATATTATAGAAAACTTATCTTCGATGAATAAAAATTGGGTTGGTCATATTAAAGATTAGTACGATAATGGTCTCAGTGCGCATTTGCTTGTCTAATTCAAACATATAGTATCCTGTATAGTATATCACGAAAGATGAATATATAATCTCATATATAAAATCATATAGTATTGAATAAATACGATATTATCCAGAAAATGTTTTTCTTTATTTATTGAAAATGGCTCAATATACAGCAAATGTTACATATTGCATTGTGACCAAAGGATGGTTTACTAAGTTTTTTAGGATTTTGAATGAGGTTTGAAGCAAATAAATTAATTTTGAGGATCTAAAAGTCAATCATGATAATAATTGAAAATGTTTTTAATCATGTTTTCTAGAAATAGAAAAGTCATGGTGATGGAGTCATGAATATAGATAGATAAAAGGACAACAACATAAATAGTTTACAGAAATATATTATTTGTTTCTGTTACTCACGGATACATTCTTTTTCCAAGCAGAGAGAAGAAGGAAGTAAAAGAGAAGTGGCGTGTTGTTTTCTCCAAAACTCAACCCCTCTTCTTATCTTCTTCAGTTCTTCTCCTCTTCAAATCTCAGTCTTATACAAAGCCATAGATACATAGGTCAAACTCAGTCTATATTGCTCATATCCAATCGTTTCAAAGGATTTTGGTTGTTGTACGTGTGTGTTTGGAACTTTGGATGGTGATGAAGGGAATGCGTGTTGGGAAATACGAGCTTGGGGAAACGCTTGGTGAAGGGAACTCTGCAAAAGTCAAACTCGCTACAGATACTGTTTCTGGCCAATCGTTTGCCGTCAAAATCATCGACAAGTCTCGTACCAGTCGCCTCAACGTCCCTTTTCAGGTTTTTGCATTTTGAATCAACACTTTTTTTATCTTACTCTAGATTTGATTGGCTTAAAGGTGGATTCAAGTTCTTACACAGTCTTGATTTCGAGAACTTACAGATTAAGAGAGAGATACGTACACTCAAAATCTTGAAGCATCCAAACATTGTTAGATTACATGAGGTACATGTTTTAATAGCCTATGGAGATTATTGGATGCTTGTGATTGAATTCTTCGTTTAATCTAGATATGAGTGACCAATAACATTCTCATTACAACGTAAGGTTTTTCTATTTCACTTTTTTTGCTAGAATACATTTGACAAGGATTAAACATTAAACCTGTGAAACTTTTTGATTTGTTTACTTGCGCATAAGTGTATCCTAGTCACTTTGATATTTTTAATTTTGGTTAACCTTTCTTCTCACGTTGCTAAATAGACACGCTTAACATATCATCAATTTTTTTACTTTATTTTTTTTTGTCGTCGTAGCTTGAGTCTTGATCATTAGCTGGCTCACGATGGATTTGATGACCTGACCAATTCAATTATGAGGTCGGTCCCAAAAAAAAATGGCGACTTAAATAATGATAATGGCAAATCATATTCACTATTGCCTCATTTTTTGGTTAAATATCAGTCTTAATAAAACTAAAAAAATTCCAAACACTACAGGAGGTAATTATTGCATAATTTTATGGAAACGACCTGAGTATAAATACTATTAAAACAGGATCCTATTGGATTTTTTACTAAAAATACCATTTTCTTTATTAACATTGCATATTTCTTTAAGGGTAATCAAGTAATATTAATAACACATCTATATTGGGTCATTTTTTTTATCCAGCCCACTGCCCACTTCAGATCTCTCTTGGGCCATTTGGGCCGATTAAGAAATCAGATCCAATTTTTATTTTTTCTCCAAGTTCAAATAAATTCTTTTCAATCATTCTTAATATTTTGTGTAGTAAACAAAAATTAATCACTTAATTATTATTATTTTTTAAGCATTCCTAAAAAATGATTTTTTCATTGAAAAGTATAAATATTTATTAAAAGTATATTATTTTTTTATTTAAAAAATTAACCACATAATAAAATTAATTTATCAGAGTTATACCAACTTAATTCATTAAAAAATAAACTATAATTTTCTAAACATAAATACTCATTAGACCTCGACGTTCGGGTA
>NW_026620822.1:0-3491 GCF_000801105.2 Raphanus sativus
GTTGTGAGCAAGAAGATATCCCACCTTCTATCCAGATGATTCTAGATTTGCCTGTTCGGACATATGCCATTATTGATGAGGACATAGAACCAGATATCAACATCCCCACACTTAGACAAGCTCCAAGAACAAGATCAGGAACTAGAGGTGTTGTTGCAAGCTTCAATGAAGCCATAGAAGTCCTTCTCATCAAGAGCAACATCAACTCTAAGCTAGAAGACATCACCACACGCATGGATCAACTCATTATATCCGGAAACAAGGATAATAAAGGAGAAGCTTATGATATACAAGTTGGTCCAAGAGATGATGATATTATATGGTCCATTCTTCCTTGCAAGGGAATGGTTTCCTTATTTACCATCTCTCCACTTAAGTAAAACGGTGAGTATCAAGAGAAAGAGACCAGCCTCCAAACGACAACACTTCACATCATCAAACTTGGCTCCTCTTTCCAACGGTCACAAGATCTTTCCAAAAAGGTAAGTAAGGTAAGTCCATTTCATTATTCATATTACTTGATTTACCTTGCAGGTTTTAAGTCTTTCTTTAGTTCTATTTTGATTTGAGTTAAGGCATTGTTTAGCCTATTGCTTTCTTTAGGTCCTAAGATTGAGTCATGTAATAAATTTGCTTCAAAGACCCCTAGAAGGGCATAGCTGCATTGGCGATTATATAAGCCCCTATAAGCAGCCTTGTATCATTCAACCTTTATGAAATATATGAGTCAGTTTGCCCCCTAGCAAATACTAAGTCTTTTGAGAGTTTGTGAGAAGCATTCTTGAGAGCAAATCGTGTTTTATCAAGTTCCTCATCCTAGAACTTGTGGCTACACTTCGATCCATCCTTTGGTTGTGTGAATCAATCAAAACCTCACCACATCAGTCCATCTCTTTGTCTTTGTTGAGTTGTTTATTTGAACAAGCAACTTAGATCCATATCCATATCCAATCCATCTCCATCCCTTTGAAGTATCAAGTTGGTTATACGACCAAGTGGTGCTTTCCATCCACCATTGATCTTTCAAGACTCAATACATCCGGATCCATCAATCTACTCATCTCTATCATCAAGGCCTTCCATCTCAAACCATCTCATCACTAGCCGGTCCATTGAATCTACCATCTATCCAACCAGTTTGAGAAGGTCCCATTTGGTGCCTATATCATTTTGGTATCAGAGCTTAAACGCTCCAAATCAGGTTGTTTCTTTTCTCTTTAGATAGATCGTTTAGTTTTATTAAAGAAAAACCCATAAAAATTTATTTTTGCTTTAGTTCTTGTGTTTCACCATTGTTGTTCTTGAAGTTTCTCTAGTTTTTTTAAACCGAAAAGAAAAAGAAAGAAGTCGAGTTTGTTGTTGTCTGATCCCCTTTTGATTTGAAAACCCAAAGAGATTTGTGTTTTTCGATTGATAGCATTGCTCTTTCCTATTATAGTTGTTTGTGCATCAATCATACTATCATCCAGCATCTAGTTTCCTTTTTTTAAAAACTTGTTTGTTTCTTGTCGAAAAGTTTCCAAAAAAAATATAAAAAGTTTTCTTATTTTATTTATACATTCGTATTTCATATTTATAAAAAAAAAAAGGGAATTTCATTTCATATAGTTTAAGCTTTCCTTAAATAGATCATATTGCTAGGTTGTCCATATTGCATTGTCTTTTGTCCCTTTTGTCGAGTATTACTTGAGTATTACTTCTTTGATATCTTTCACTTGGTCTTTGAAACATTTTCAGGACAAACCATGGGAGATAATAGCTCAACTTCAGCTGATACCGCAACTACTATGGCTCAACTCCTAGTTGCAATGCAATCCATTAGTGAGAGGATGACTCGCCTAGAGCAAGGACAACGAGCTCAAGCCAACCATCCGGCTCAAGGACCAAACAACAATCCTCAAGGCCAGCAACAACCACAACAGCAACAACAAAACAATCCCCAAGCTGAGGATGATTCGGATAGTGACATGCCGAGTCTAGAAGAAGAAGAACAAAGACCCCCTCCTAGAAGAAATGCTAGAGATAGAGGAAGAAACCGAGGGAGAGGTCATGATCAAGAGCATGATCAATGGCAAGGAGGCAAGGACTTGAAGCTCACGCCACCAACCTTTGCTGGAAAGGTTAACCCTGACGCCTACATTGATTGGGAGACACGCATGGAGTACATCTTTGACTATTATCACTACTCCGAGCTAACGAAGATCTCTCTAGCTGCTGCTCAGCTCACTGAAACCGCCTTGACATGGTGGGATCGAGAGCTATCCGAGAGGAGAAGACTAAGGCGCGCACCCATTGCTCTTTGGGATGACATGAGAGCCATGCTGAGGAGGAGATATGTGCCAAGTTACTACTACCGTGACTTGCAAAAGAGGTTCAGAAAGCTCACTCAAGGTTCCAAGTCAGTTGAGGAGTACTATGAAGAGTTTGATGCTATGAGGAACCGCTTAGAAGTATAAGATTCTGAGGAAACCTTGATGGCACAATTCTTGGATGGGCTCCAAGATAGGATAACAAGAAAGGTGGAGAGACAGAACTATGAGCACTTCCATGATCTAATCCAGTTTGCTATCCAAGCAAAGCAACACATCAAGCGCAAAACCGCAGCTACAAGTAGGAGTAAGAACACTTGGACTCCACCAGCTCAAAGAAATGACAAGGGCAAGTCCATTGAGGTTGAGAGCCGGTTCAAGAAGAACACCACTACTGATGCATCTAAGGGCAACAAGGCTGATCAAAGCAAGCCTAGTGCACCTAGAAACCGAGACATCACTTGCTACAAGTGCCAAGGTAAGGGACATTATGCAGGAGATTGTCCTAACCGAGCTTGACAAGTAACCGCAAGAACACACCAAGAACACAAACCTCTCTTTGGATCTTCACTAGGAATCACCAAAGAGTCTTCTCGAACTCAGATTGCCTTCAACCTGGCTCTGATACCATATTATTTTTAGTAATCTGAGTGTTTATGAAAGGTTGAAAGAGATTAAGAGACTAAGAGACTCAAGATTGGTAAAAGAGATTTGTAGATTTAATAGTAACTTTGGGACTTAGAGAGAAAGAGAATAACTTGCATAGTTTATTAATGAGGGACTTGGTCCATATGCTTCACATGCTTTGGCATCTTGACTAGATGCTCTTTGCCTTTCCATCCTTAGCCAGCCTGTCAAGGCGCGCCAATACCTTATCTTCAAACGGTCACAAGCTTCTTCTCTTAACCCTCTCCTTGGTTAAGAGTATCCGAGATCACTTCACCTCTCCTCTTCTCCATTTACTTATTTACCTCAGTAACTTCTCTTTTACATCAGTAACTTAAAGTTACTGTAATAGTAACTTCCCAAATAGTAACTTGAACTCTTTCTCCTCTTCTCCTTTCCATGTTAATCTCTTCTCTATCTCATGAATATCATCACCTCATCTCAACAGAACCACGATCTAAGAAGCTTTATTTGGAACCACTAATCAGTGGAGAATAACCAGGAAGTTGAATAAAT
>NW_026620823.1:0-3491 GCF_000801105.2 Raphanus sativus
CTTACTCACAACTCCTATGAGATTTATTCAACTTCCTGGNNANNCTCCACTGATTAGTGGTTCCAAATAAAGTGTGACACCCGTCACTTTCTAACTAAATGGCCACGTGTCAACCGACACCTCAACAAATAACAATGTGACACCAGTCTCCACTAAATAGTGAACGACAGGCCACCAACCATAACACATAATACAAAAGGCCATATACCTAACTATACTCTCAGCCCAAGCCCAAAATAAAATCCGAAGGAAAAGTCCAGTAGCACCGAGTCCGTCCAAATATCACATTGATGCTTGTCTCACCTGAAATGGAGAAGAAAGAGGGGTGAGCGATAGGGGAATCGCTCAGTGAGGTATGGGATGCAAATCCCGAAAATTCATGGACATAGACATAGCATTACGGATAAAAATAATTTAATCTTAATATGTACAATCACGGTACCTAAAGTACCCAAACATCAAACAATGGTCCTAGCGAGCCGCGCACTCGCCGCCCCCTAAAGGGCAAACAAAAAAAATAAATAAATATACTCCACTCGAGATAGTGCTCGGACACCGCCCTTAGACGTTTTATCGACACTTCCAGGTTACGGACCAGCCGGTCGACTATATCTGGCCGTAACCGCCACACAATCCGGCATACAGAATTACGTCTCTGTATTCGTCATAAAAAAAATTCTATTAAGAAAATGCATTAAGTGAGGCAATCAATGTTGAACCATCTAACACCCTAGTTCCGGTTTAAGCAATCAACCTAAACTAAACAAGCAATGACAAACTCAATTTCACGCAGACGGAACATATTAAAAAATAAATTATATTTATTCGAAATCCTAAGTCGAGTACGAGAAGTTCGGAAAGAGCCCTCACCTTAGAAAATGTAGAGAAGTGGTATCTATGAACTCCAGATGCTCAAATAGACTCCAAATCTGAAATCAGGACAAAATTTTGGGTCATAACGCCCTTCGAACGGGTGAAAACGGGCTGGTCAAAGTCTACGGAAAAGTCAACTCGCTGGTCAATGGTCAATCCGGTCAACCCTTGACCAGAAATCAATTTGACATAACCGACCGGTTTAACCTAACCGATCATAACCGATTGAAATTAATTTAAACCGGGTCAAACCAGTCAACCGACCGGTTTACCGAGTCAACCGAGTTGACCCGCTGAGTTGACTCGGCCGAGTTGACCGAGTCACCAGCGAGTCACCGGCCACGGTCACCGGCGGTGACAGCGGAGGCTTACTAGCTGCAACGGCGGTCCGGCAGCGGAGAAGCGGTTTTACGGCGGTGGAGTAGCGGTGGTCCGGTGGTGGCGTTGGCGATTTCCGGCGAAACTTTGGAGGGCGCGTACGGCTTCGTCCGAGCTCCGATTGCGGCGATTCTGGTGGCTACGGATTCGTCTTGACGAGAGGAACGTGATGGCGGCTTTGCATTTACCAGATTCGCAACGGTTAAGAAGATATGGTCGATTTACCATGGTGGTCTCCGGCGGTTTCTTGCTGTTGTGAACGGTGGGGACGAGCTCGACTTGGTCGTGGCATGCAGTGGTCGATGGCGAGCTCCATTGATGATTAAAACTCTCTAGTGGCTTGACTTAGAAGGTTTCTTATTCTCTTTTTCTTGAACTCTCTCTCTCAACTTCCCATTTTCTTTTTCCTTGTTTGCAGGTGGAGAAAACAATGTTGCAAAGATTAAGAAGTGGCTATTTATATAGACAAATTTTTGGGTCTTATGTAAATGCACGGCCGTTAGCATGCTAACAGATATTGAAACCAAAATTCAGGTCGTTACAATTCTCCCCCACTAATAAGGAATTCGTCCTCGAATTCGAGTTTTCCGTTGACTCCTCAATATCAACTAACAAATCTCTGAATAATCCATCTGCTATGTCCCTGAGGCCTCCTATTTAATCTCATCTCTTTTCAAATGAACTCTGACATACATAGTCGACAACCCATTAAATACTTTCACTTGATGATCTCTAATCTCCACTGGTTGATAAAATGCACAAAATCTCTTGGAAGTCATCTGTTGGCTACCGTAAATTGAGCTCTGGCTCAATCACGATTTTTTTTTTCAAAACAAACATATGAACCACGTCTTAGAAGTCTGATATCTCTTCTTGATAAATCCAATCTTTAATCAACTGTTCCGATCCGCTCCACAATAGTATATGGTCTTGAATACCTCGGTTTAATCTTTTTAACTTTTGAATCTTAGATCATCCCTGAAATTTCCTGATTTTCGGGTGTACTTGATCGCTTACCTGAAGCTCCAGATTCTAGCGGTGCTCAATTGTATTTCGCTGACGGTCATGGGCGTCGTAAGGTTGAACTCTTGAGCATTTCCATTTGCTCTACTCTCTTTTGAACCATTGATGGTCCTATAACTTGTTGCTCCCCCACTTTTGTCCAAAAGTGGTGTAGGGTAAGGCTTACTATAAAGAGCTTCATATGGTGCCCACATAATAGTCAAATGATAGTTATGATTGTAACTGAAATGTGCGAGAGGTAGATGTCCTCGAGCTTCCTTCCCACTGAAAGACACAAGCCCTGAGCAATTCCACTAACATCTGAATGGTCTTCTATGTCTGACTGACTAACTGCAGGTGATAAATCGTACTCAAATAAATATTGTCCTAATCGCCTTCTGAGAAATTCTCCAAGATGCAGACATATGCTTCCCGACCTGATACAAAGCTGGCGAGAACTCCATGTAATACAACTGATCAGTTCTGTCGGTCTCCTTAGTTACTTAGAAATGAGCTTACTTGGTGAGTCTATCCAAGACTACCCATGTGGTATCCTTGTCACATGTGGTGATCGATAATCCAGTAACAATATCTGTAACCACCAAACCTCGTTTCTACTCTGGTAAAAGCAAGCTCAACACAACAATGATAGGTAACTCATCCTCATACATGGTCATCTGGCATGTATGGTGCTGCGATGCAATGTAGCTACAACCCTTTTTCATCTTAGTCCGATGATAATAACATTTCATACCTTTGAATTCTTTAACGTTTTTCGGGTAGATAGGGACACGCAAGTGGTGTGCTTGCTGTAAGATTCTTTTTCTTAACAGCTTATCGTCTGACACAGAAACTCGGTTTCAGCACAAGTACATCCCGCTCGAAAATGTAGAATATCCAAATCTCTCAAACCTGATCTACTTAACCACAACCTTATCGTTAACAAATACTTCATGCATCCTCCACAGTAAATCTGCACATTTAGTGCTTCAAAACAAGGTGTATCCTCCTCTACTGAACTAAACATAATCCAAACTTGCAAGTATTCCAGTAAACTATTGAACCTTTTGTAAGGCCGCAGTCGATGCCTCACGTCGCTCGGTCCATACCCTGACCGAACCACTCAATTTTTCGCGCTTTATCTATACTTTCGCCTAAGGGCGAAGTCTATCTTAGACCTTAGCTTAAGACTACCTTAGTCATTCCCTAGCTTAGATCCTTTCAACTTATGCACAGCG
>NW_026620824.1:0-3490 GCF_000801105.2 Raphanus sativus
ATATGGCAAATATCTTTATGATTCTTATCAAACCAGGATGAACCACGATGTAAGAAGCTTGATTGGGAACCATTAATCAGTGGATAGTAACCAGGAAGTTGAATAAATCTCATAGGAGTTGTGAGTAAGAAGATGTCACACTTTCTATCCGGATGGTTCCAGATTAACCTCCTCGGACATATGCCATTATCTTCATAATTCTTATCAAACCAGGATGAACACTACAAGAAAACACATTGTTTGCCACCACCGGATGCGTCACAAAATAGTGGCAAATACATCATTTGTGACTATTTAGCTATTCAAAATGGTTGTCGCAAATATTTGGTCGCAATTTTTTTTTGTCTCATAATAATCGCAAATTTGAGACCGTTTTACTATGCATTTTTGTAGTTGTATATTAGGGACTGTTTAGATACATAATTAGTTAATATTTAATTAGCAACTCTTTAGATACAAAATTAAGGAGTATTTAGTTAGCGACTCTTTTGTAACTTTCAATAACAATTTCACAAAAAAAAACAATTTGATATAGTATTTTTTATTAATTAAATTACAAAATATATAGCCAAAAAATTATGAATATATATACACACAAATATATACTTCCGCTCAACCACCGGTTCGACCGATTTCACCACCGGCTTCCAAGGACACCTCAATTAGTTCCGGATACTATGCCTGAGGCGGCAACTCTTCTTCTCCTACGAGTCAACATCTCAGGCGAGTATTCATCTCCAGCGAATCTTTATCTCCTGCGAGTATTGGACAGAGAAGCAAAAGTTGACGGCAGCGGTTCCTCCTCCACTGCTACGCGTCGGTGCTTCCTCCACCACAGAAGCTTTGTTTCTTAGATGACAGAGACAGCAGCGGTTCCTCCTGCACAACAGCGACATAAGTGGTGACGCAAGAGGTGGCGACTCTGGCTCTGTCTCCATCTTCTCTTCGTAACTTCTCGAGCTTCATCCGGTGAATCTGATACCGATTTGAAAAAGTTGTGCAGGAAAGACAAAATCTAAGGTCAGATTCGACTAAAACAAAACTTTATACAGCAACAATTAATCGAGACATTTTAACAGAGAAAGCATTAATAGAAAACTTACCTAAAAGCACCATTTTCGTCTGGACGGAGACACGTGGGATGACAGACATTTTAGTCAGAACTTTATCAAAAACAGAGGCGAAATAGATCGGAGGCGGTTCATAGATCCAGGAGAAGACTGAACAGATCGAAGAGAAAGAGAGGAGATGAAATTTTCGGGGAAAATATAAGAAAAACAGTCAGAAAGTAAGATACTGGAAACAGAAGAGAAGATGGAGTTCTGTCGTAGAAGGAAGAGAGAAGAGAAAAAGGAAAAGATGAGAAAGAGAATCAAAACAGAAAAAGAAAAAGATATTAAAAAATTATAACCATTGGATACAATTGCATCAACGGTTATTGATAGTGATCCATGTCTTTTCTTTTTGACCAATAAGGACAAAGATAAATGTTATAGTTTTAGCTTAAATATTTTTATTTGTTGTCTCTGTATTGGTGAAGATGTGCGGCGGGAAGGAGAGGGAAAATTTGGTGGAAGTGTTGGAGGGAATATTTGGAAGAGAGACCAATGAAATGATTTAATTTTAATTTCTATATAAATTTATTTGGTTAAATATTTTTAAAGGTAACCAATTGAATAAATAGAGATAAATTTATGGTTTTGTATGTAGGGTTTGAGTTTTTGTTTTAGGGTACTAAGATTACGTTTGTAATTATATATAGTTTGAAAATTGTATATATAAAGCATATGGTTTAAGACTTTAAGTTTTAGTGGATGAATGGTTCATAAGTTATGATTTAGGGTATATAATTTGATGGAGGGCTTAAGGTTTACATTTAAGATTTAGAATGAAGTTCTTAAACAATTAAGTTTAAAGTTTAAATTTTGGGTTTAAAATCTGAAAATATTTTATTCAGTATTTAGAATATTAGTTTGAATTTTAGGGTTTGGGGTATAAGATTTAGGGTATGAAATAGATTGGGCTTGCAATAGATTTAGGGTATGAGATCGATTAGGGTTTAGGGTATTATATTTAGGTTATGAAATAGATTGTGGTTAAATTAGAATTTAGGATAAATATTTGAAAAATAAACTAATAAAATTATAATTTTTGTAAGTAATAAGTTTTAGTCTACTATTTATATTATTTGTAACTTTGTAAGGATTAGATCTATGACTTTGTATGTAGGGTTTAAAATATAAGATTTAATGTTTTATTATATATGTTATTGTTAGATATGTTATCAAAATATTTTAATGAAAATTATGGAAAGGAGCGAAATAAAGAAACGGGAGGGAAATTGACCCCCAAATGAAATATTTTAACTTCTTTTTGGAGTTTGTAAAGGAAAGAGGAGGTACATGTTCCTTTTGGTCACTTATATTTTGTTCTAGCCACAAAATAGTCTCAAATAAAAAAAATATATAAAAAATCAGTTACAAAATAGTCACAAAATGTAACTAATTTGAGAATTTATTTTAGGAGTCATAACTAAACCCTGATTCTTAAACTTTATAATGTTATCTAGTTAAAAATATGAATGCACAACCACTCATCTTCTAGTTATTAATCACATTCTTCATTTGAAATAGTAAAAAAAAATACAACATGATTAAAGAATTTACAAATTCATAGAATATCATTACGTGAAAACAAACAAACGCAACACATTCTAGGTGATATGCCATCGAAAATGTCAATTATTTGAAACTTTTGACTTTTTGCAATCTATAATGATTGTTTGTTTATATTTAGTTCATATATATGTAAGACATCATAACTGAACGTACTCATATATATTTTGGTGAGTTTTTGGGAAAAACTTGATAGGAGTTAAAAAAAAAGCAAGTTAGTTTCAAATGTTGGACTGACTTTGCCACTAATTTCTCACTGAAAATAAAGTCATAAATTCGTCCCAATTTAATGCTATTTTGCCACTGATTATGTAAAGTAGTCTATGCGTGTCAATTATGTGGCTTATTTCCGACTATTTGATAACTATATACTGTGGTGGCAAATTTGCGACTAATTTGCCTTTGATATCATTGTAGTAATTAAAGAGTCACATTATAGTTGTATTTTAGTCACAAATATTTGGGACCAAAAAAATGGTCACAAATGGTAGTCCCAAATTAACAGTTTTCTTGTAGTGGAACCACGATGTAAGAAGCTTGATTGGGAACCACTAATAAGTGGAGAGTAACAAGGAAGTTGAATAAATCTCATAGAAGTTGTAAGGAAAATGATATCCCACTTTCTATCCAGGTGATTCAAGAATAGCCTGTTCGGACATATGGCAATATCTTCATGATTTTTATCAGACCAGGATGAACCACGATGTAAGATGATTTATTTTTAACCAATAATTAGTGGAGAATAACCAGGAAGTTGAATAAATCTCATAGGAGTTGTGAGTAAGAAGATATCCCACTTTCTATCCAGATGATTC
>NW_026620825.1:0-3485 GCF_000801105.2 Raphanus sativus
TCTCACGTATATGCCCCTTTTCTAGTAGCTCATTAACTTGTCGTTGAAGTTCTTTGGTCTCGTCCGGGTTTGTCCTATAGGCTGGACGGTTAGGTATTGAAGCTCCGGGCACGAAATCTATTTGGTGCTCTATCCCTCTGATAGGTGGTAACCCTATTGGACAGTCTCCTGGAAAAACATCAAAATATTCCTGCAAAAGTGTCTCAATCTCCCTCGGTATTACCGGAGCATGGTTAGAAGAGGAAGTTAATACCTCCTTAAAGATTAGTAAAACCATGGACCTTTGATCAAAAATAGCTTGTTTAAGTTCAGAGGGTTGAGCCATGAGAATCATACCTTTTTCCTCATTTGTTGCATTGGTTTTGGCTGTTCTCTCTGCCTCCCTTCGTTGTTTAAGCTGTAGTTGATCTTTGTGGACCTCTTCTGGTGTTAATGGGACGAGGGTGATCTTCTTGTCGGCATGTATGAATGTATGCCTGTTAGTGAACCCATCATGGACAGCTTTCTTGTCATACTGCCAGGGGCGACCAAGTAGAATACGACTGGAGTCCATGGGTAAGACATCACATTCAATCACATCAGTGTACCGCCCAATGGTAATAGGAACCTTCACCGATCTGGTAACTCGAAGTTCTCCTTCATCATTCAGCCATTGGAGCAGGTAGGGTCTTGATCGTTTGTGAACCTGGAGACCAAGTTTCTCAACCAGAATCTCACTAGCTGCATTAGTACAACTTCCTCCATCAATGATAAGACTGCACACCTTATCTTGTATTAGACAACGAGTGTGGAACAAATTCTCCCTCTGTTGCTTCTCTTGTTCCTCATCCTTTGGCTGAGCACTCAATGCACGTCTGGTGACAAGTAACTCTCCTCTCACTGGATAGTCAACAGAATCATCTTCATCCTCGGCCTGTTGCTCTTCATCATCCGAAACAACTTCTCCACTAGCCAAGACAAGCATTGTCTTCTTGTTAGTGCACTCGTTGGCATAGTGCCCAAAACCTTGGCACTTGAAACACTTTATGTTCCTAGATTTGTTGGCGGTTGTGGTTCCCTTAAGCTTGTCATCCTTGGTTGCCGTAGATGTGCTTGCTTCCTCCTTGGCCTTGTTGGGTGTCTTGTCATCCTTAGCATAAGAAGATCTTGAGGAACCAAATTGATTCCTAGAGAGACCCTTCCTTTTGTTTTGTTGCTCTATGAGGGTTGCCTTGTGAAGCATCTCATCTATGTTATCAAACTCCAGCATCTCCAACCTATCTTGGATATCTCTATTCATTCCTGCTTGAAAGCGAGCCATGGTAGCATCCTCAGCCTCACTGATATCAGCTTTGATCATGATATTATCCATCTCCTGGTGGTACTCAGCTACACTCTTGGATCCTTGAGTTAACCGCCTAAGCTTTTGATGAAGCTCTCGTCCATAGTGAGTTGGAACGAATCTCTTACGCATAACCTCTTTCATCTCATGCCAGGAAGTGACAGGGTCCAGATCATGACGCCTCCTAGTGTTGCAAACTTGCTCCCACCAATTGATAGCATAGCCGTCAAACTCAGTAGCTATAAGCTTAACCTTGCGTTCCTCTGTGTAGTTTTGACACTTGAACACGTACTCAATCTTCTTCTCCCACTCCAAATAAGCATCAGGATCCATCTTGCCTTGGAATGGTGGAATCCGCAGCTTAAGATTTCCTGTGTTCTCCTCGAGTCTGTGTCGCCTATGATGGTTTCGGTCATATCGATCTTCCTCCTCATCTGAGTTATCTGAATGATCCTCCACTCTACGAATGACTCTCCTAGCCCTTATAGGTCGTACAGCTCCAGCAGCACCGGCCCCTTCAGCTCCGGCTTGTTCTCCTCTAGCTACAAGTCATGCATCCTGTAAAACATTCTGAGGTAAAATATTAGCATAAATCTGTTCAGCACGTGTAGTTAATCTCCTTGTGATTTCAGCTATTGTTGCTTCCAGTTGAAGCGGATTGATATTAACCATAGGTATGGCTGGGGCCTCTTGTTGCCCGTCAGTATTATCTCCTTCCACCATTGTCCTGCAAAGTTAAAAACAAGAAACAACAAGTATTAAGACAATTATATTTCTCAACCTCTCGTGTTTCTCTCGGTTTAACGTGTCTCTCAAGCAACTCTTTCTCTGTAGGTTCAGCAGCGAGCTAAGTTCCAATCACCTAAGATCTAGAAACCCCACTACTACGTGAACAAGATAGATAGATTGCAAGAAAGTTTTGGTGTCAGACCGCTTTAACCTCCTGACCGGATTTCTCTTCGGTCGACTGGATTTCTCTTCAGTCTTTCTTTGTTTTTTTTTTTTTTTTTTTTTNAATAGGAGAGCCCGGTCTGACTAGTTTACAAGATAGATAGAAAAGAAAAGATGGATGTGAAAGCACAAAACACAAGCCCTAAACCCCCTTCAAGTAGCTCTGATACCACTTGATACGGCCTTAGTATGGCTACTTATGTCCGGATCTCTTGAAGTTGATGGTTTGACTGGCAAGATAAAGATGGTTGATGGTTTGATGGAATCAAGGTCGGATGAACTTGATTGATGGGTGATTTCTTGACGCAAGGAGGTGGATGATCCTTGTGCTGCTGCGTCGGCTATCTACGAGTGTAACCTCGCTTGTTGATGCCTGGTGGTGGTTCACGTAAACAGAAGGGTAACCTTCTTGGTGATCGGATGGAAGCTCAAAGATGAACTCAAAGTCGAAGCTGCTCAAAGAGACTTTAGGTTTTGCTAATGCAAATTTATTAAATCAAAAGGTGCCTTGTGCTATTGCACTTACATAGGTATATATAGTAAAAGCTTAGTTCGACCAGAAATCCCTAAAGGTCGACTAAAAAGGAAAAACACTAGTTTAAAGGAAAACCTTGAAAAAGGCAAAATCTAAGAAAAAGGAAAAACCAAATACTTAGTAAAATAGAAATTCTCCTTGATGTTTATCTTCTCTTAATCATCAAGATAATAGCAAACCGAGAGGTTGTAAATTATCTTTAGGCTCTTTATGTCTTGATGATTATCCTCTTCTTGAACTAACTTGATCATCACGCCTAATGCTCTCTTCAATGCCTTGGTTCGTGCTCTTGTCATTGGACCGGTTGAATAAACCATGAAAGCATAATCTGAATGGTCTCGGTCTCGTGCCTCCCTGATTCACCTTGTTCATTCGGCTGGTCATTCTCATTTGGTTGAGAATCTAGTTGATCAGGATCATGCATCTCCACTTCTGCCTCTAGCTGGTCCGGTTCCTCTTGATCAGACTCATCAGATGCGTCTTTGTCAATGCTGGCTACATCATTCTATCCAGATGATTCCAGATTAGCCTGTTCGTACATATGCCATTATCTTCATGATTCTTATCAAACCAGGAAGAACCACGATCTAAGAAGCATTATTTGGAACCACTAATCAGTGGAGAATAACCAGGAAGTTGAATAAAGCTCATAGGAGTTGTGAGTAAGAAGATATCCCA
>NW_026620826.1:0-3482 GCF_000801105.2 Raphanus sativus
CAAAAGGCCATATACCTAACTATACTCTCAGCCCAAGCCCAAAATAAAATCCGAAGGAAAAGTCCAGTAGCACCGAGTCCGTCCAAATATCACATTGATGCTTGTCTCACCTGAAATGGAGAAGAAAGAGGGGTGAGCGATAGGGGAATCGCTCAGTGAGGTATGGGATGCAAATCCCGAAAATTCATGGACATAGACATAGCATTACGGATAAAAATAATTTAATCTTAATATGTACAATCACGGTACCTAAAGTACCCAAACATCAAACAATGGTCCTAGCGAGCCGCGCACTCGCCGCCCCCTAAAGGGCAAACAAAAAAAATAAATAAATATACTCCACTCGAGATAGTGCTCGGACACCGCCCTTAGACGTTTTATCGACACTTCCAGGTTACGGACCAGCCGGTCGACTATATCTGGCCGTAACCGCCACACAATCCGGCATACAGAATTACGTCTCTGTATTCGTCATAAAAAAAATTCTATTAAGAAAATGCATTAAGTGAGGCAATCAATGTTGAACCATCTAACACCCTAGTTCCGGTTTAAGCAATCAACCTAAACTAAACAAGCAATGACAAACTCAATTTCACGCAGACGGAACATATTAAAAAATAAATTATATTTATTCGAAATCCTAAGTCGAGTACGAGAAGTTCGGAAAGAGCCCTCACCTTAGAAAATGTAGAGAAGTGGTATCTATGAACTCCAGATGCTCAAATAGACTCCAAATCTGAAATCAGGACAAAATTTTGGGTCATAACGCCCTTCGAACGGGTGAAAACGGGCTGGTCAAAGTCTACGGAAAAGTCAACTCGCTGGTCAATGGTCAATCCGGTCAACCCTTGACCAGAAATCAATTTGACATAACCGACCGGTTTAACCTAACCGATCATAACCGATTGAAATTAATTTAAACCGGGTCAAACCAGTCAACCGACCGGTTTACCGAGTCAACCGAGTTGACCCGCTGAGTTGACTCGGCCGAGTTGACCGAGTCACCAGCGAGTCACCGGCCACGGTCACCGGCGGTGACAGCGGAGGCTTACTAGCTGCAACGGCGGTCCGGCAGCGGAGAAGCGGTTTTACGGCGGTGGAGTAGCGGTGGTCCGGTGGTGGCGTTGGCGATTTCCGGCGAAACTTTGGAGGGCGCGTACGGCTTCGTCCGAGCTCCGATTGCGGCGATTCTGGTGGCTACGGATTCGTCTTGACGAGAGGAACGTGATGGCGGCTTTGCATTTACCAGATTCGCAACGGTTAAGAAGATATGGTCGATTTACCATGGTGGTCTCCGGCGGTTTCTTGCTGTTGTGAACGGTGGGGACGAGCTCGACTTGGTCGTGGCATGCAGTGGTCGATGGCGAGCTCCATTGATGATTAAAACTCTCTAGTGGCTTGACTTAGAAGGTTTCTTATTCTCTTTTTCTTGAACTCTCTCTCTCAACTTCCCATTTTCTTTTTCCTTGTTTGCAGGTGGAGAAAACAATGTTGCAAAGATTAAGAAGTGGCTATTTATATAGACAAATTTTTGGGTCTTATGTAAATGCACGGCCGTTAGCATGCTAACAGATATTGAAACCAAAATTCAGGTCGTTACAATTCTCCCCCACTAATAAGGAATTCGTCCTCGAATTCGAGTTTTCCGTTGACTCCTCAATATCAACTAACAAATCTCTGAATAATCCATCTGCTATGTCCCTGAGGCCTCCTATTTAATCTCATCTCTTTTCAAATGAACTCTGACATACATAGTCGACAACCCATTAAATACTTTCACTTGATGATCTCTAATCTCCACTGGTTGATAAAATGCACAAAATCTCTTGGAAGTCATCTGTTGGCTACCGTAAATTGAGCTCTGGCTCAATCACGATTTTTTTTTTCAAAACAAACATATGAACCACGTCTTAGAAGTCTGATATCTCTTCTTGATAAATCCAATCTTTAATCAACTGTTCCGATCCGCTCCACAATAGTATATGGTCTTGAATACCTCGGTTTAATCTTTTTAACTTTTGAATCTTAGATCATCCCTGAAATTTCCTGATTTTCGGGTGTACTTGATCGCTTACCTGAAGCTCCAGATTCTAGCGGTGCTCAATTGTATTTCGCTGACGGTCATGGGCGTCGTAAGGTTGAACTCTTGAGCATTTCCATTTGCTCTACTCTCTTTTGAACCATTGATGGTCCTATAACTTGTTGCTCCCCCACTTTTGTCCAAAAGTGGTGTAGGGTAAGGCTTACTATAAAGAGCTTCATATGGTGCCCACATAATAGTCAAATGATAGTTATGATTGTAACTGAAATGTGCGAGAGGTAGATGTCCTCGAGCTTCCTTCCCACTGAAAGACACAAGCCCTGAGCAATTCCACTAACATCTGAATGGTCTTCTATGTCTGACTGACTAACTGCAGGTGATAAATCGTACTCAAATAAATATTGTCCTAATCGCCTTCTGAGAAATTCTCCAAGATGCAGACATATGCTTCCCGACCTGATACAAAGCTGGCGAGAACTCCATGTAATACAACTGATCAGTTCTGTCGGTCTCCTTAGTTACTTAGAAATGAGCTTACTTGGTGAGTCTATCCAAGACTACCCATGTGGTATCCTTGTCACATGTGGTGATCGATAATCCAGTAACAATATCTGTAACCACCAAACCTCGTTTCTACTCTGGTAAAAGCAAGCTCAACACAACAATGATAGGTAACTCATCCTCATACATGGTCATCTGGCATGTATGGTGCTGCGATGCAATGTAGCTACAACCCTTTTTCATCTTAGTCCGATGATAATAACATTTCATACCTTTGAATTCTTTAACGTTTTTCGGGTAGATAGGGACACGCAAGTGGTGTGCTTGCTGTAAGATTCTTTTTCTTAACAGCTTATCGTCTGACACAGAAACTCGGTTTCAGCACAAGTACATCCCGCTCGAAAATGTAGAATATCCAAATCTCTCAAACCTGATCTACTTAACCACAACCTTATCGTTAACAAATACTTCATGCATCCTCCACAGTAAATCTGCACATTTAGTGCTTCAAAACAAGGTGTATCCTCCTCTACTGAACTAAACATAATCCAAACTTGCAAGTATTCCAGTAAACTATTGAACCTTTTGTAAGGCCGCAGTCGATGCCTCACGTCGCTCGGTCCATACCCTGACCGAACCACTCAATTTTTCGCGCTTTATCTATACTTTCGCCTAAGGGCGAAGTCTATCTTAGACCTTAGCTTAAGACTACCTTAGTCATTCCCTAGCTTAGATCCTTTCAACTTATGCACAGCGGAATATTCTCTACTTAACCATTGGTCTAAAACCAATCTAACACTGGTCAGATCGAATCACCTTAGCCATGGTCAGTATACACAACTACTACCAGCTCCAAGGTTGATTCTGAACCTAATCCAGGTCATACAATAACTGAGGTTCCATTCCCCTAACCAGTCTATCTAGATCTATACAATATTGC
>NW_026620827.1:0-3482 GCF_000801105.2 Raphanus sativus
ATAATTTATATGATTTAATTTATATGATTTAATTATGATTTAATAAGGCTTCCCCCAAATCATATAATATATTTGCTTTAAGCATTTCTAGTATGACAATGATCAATTGATCACTGCATCTAGTGATCCTTTTAATTATAATTCATATTTGGATTGATTATATATATGTATATAATTTCATATAGGGTTTCCAAGCCCTTTAGAATTTTGAATAAGGATCAATCATCACTTTAAATGAGATGAAGCAATATGGATGAATGCTAATCACAATGGTCGAATGATAAATGCATGGCTCAAGAACTAATCGGATGTTCTGTCCTAAGCATTGGACCAAAATAATATAAATGTGATTCTTAATGCATGAGGATATTTGGTTTTCAAAGATCATAAAATAATAACCGATTCCTTCCCCCCTTTACCGGGTAAACCAAGACAAGAAAATTTATAATTTTCAGCAAATGTCTAAACCAAATTCAATTATATTTTCAATCAATTGGTTTCAAGGAAGGTTTATATTTTAATAAAAGCAAGCATGCTTAATTCTTAATAAAACTATATGACAAGAAGATGCATGGAAATGATCAGTTCATGATATGCGAATGATCTAACAATTTACTTATCCATGTTTGATCGGTTTAAACAGGTTTATAGTTTCAACCAAAGCAAACATGCTAAGTTTAAATGAAAACCGATTTGGTCTAATTATATGCAAGCAGTGTGAACCATTTAGATGCAAGCAATATGAACCATTTTAATTTATATGAACTATTATCAGGATTGTCAATGAAATGCAAACATAAATTCAGTCTTAGCAATATGACAATTATGCATGGTCAGATTTTAAACAATATGACAAATGCATTCAAAGTTGGTTCAAGATGATTCAAGATTTTACTAAACTGATGCTATCAAGAATGCAACAAGATTACTATATAATTTAATCATCAGTTTCAAGCATGGTAAAAGATCAAGATTAACTATCAACTTATGTGATCAATATTCAGTATGATATGAAATCTATTCAAGGTTGGTTCAATTATCAACCTATATGATCAAATGATTTCAAGACAGATTTTATTTTATGACATATCAATATAAACAAGACTATATGTTATTTTCAGTCAAAGATATGCAATTAATTAAAATCAAATATGCATTTATAAAAATCAAAGCAAAGCAAGCAATGACAGTCAAAGATATGCAATAATGGGTTTTAATTTCGATTTTATTTTGGTTGACTGGATTCAAGGTTTTGATCTTTGGATTTTCGATTTTGCTGGTTGAAAACCAAGCAAGAGGTTTAAGGGTTTTGATGGTATTGATAAACGACTTATACAACCTGCTAGAACAGCTGGTGATGCGAATAAACAAAGGTTTGATTATTGGTTTCAATCCTTTAGACAAATCCGGATTTAAGGCCGGATCATATAGGAGAAAGGTAGAGCCGATTAATGGCTTACAAACCAAGAAGGGGATTTAGGATTTCACATTTTATTTTATAAGAATTTTATAATCAAGATTCATATAGATCTTTAGATATTTTAATATGTTTTTGAGATACTTAGAACCTTTAGAGAATTATAACTTTTATGGATTAAAAATAAATCAGAATCAAGTTTCTTATGGATCAATGGATCATAGAAACAAGATTAATATTATGGATTCATATAGATCCTTAGATTTCTTTTCAGATATAATGGTGTTCTTAGATTTTAAAGTTTTGATCTTGTTTACCTTTTCACCAAATGAATCTGAATGGACCACCATGAGAGAGAGCTAATCCACAGATGAGCTGGTTGAGAGAGAGGTGGAGGAGCTGGCCGGAAAAACCATGAGTCGGCGACGCGGATAGTTTATGCGATTGACGACGCGTCAGAGATCGGATCGACAAGCCGTCTTCGGCAACGGATTCTTCTCGTCTTGGGCTTCAGATTGATAGGTGGATCGTCGTCTGGATCCACAGGGTTTGAGAGATACAGCAGTTTAAAGTTGCGCCTGGATTTAGAATTTTGTGGCCGGAAAAGAGAGCTCCGGTGGAGAGAGACTTCTCAGGTGGAGAGCACATTCGTGCTGATAACGTGTTATAAACTAAAGAGAATGTGGAGAGTGATTTGTGAGAAAGTTGTGTGTATTTCTCATTAGCCAACACCACAATATATAGTGGTTTGATACAAGGGTTTACAAATGCTTTACAAGGAATAAAATCTACACATTGATTACATTGACTACATTGATGTCACACATGAAGACTTGGTCAAGGTGATGATTCCAAGGTTGACTGAGTCTTCTGATCTCGGTCCGGTTTGTAGATGAACCGATGTAGACCGGATGTAAACCTCCTTGCACTTCCTCTTGTACTTGTTGGACTTGTCTAGTACTTGGTTAAGTACTTGGTTATGGTCCATCCACACAATGGATATTATAACACAACTAAACAGTCTGCTTTCGCCAACCCGGAAACGGTGTTTGTTCGGAAACAGTTCTGAAATGTAAAGTCTATAACGACTCTCGGCAACGGATATCTCGGCTCTCGCATCGATGAAGAACGTAGCGAAATGCGATACTTGGTGTGAATTGCAGAATCCCGTGAACCATCGAGTCTTTGAACGCAAGTTGCGCCCCAAGCCTTCTGGCCGAGGGCACGTCTGCCTGGGTGTCACAAATCGTCGTCCCCCCATCCTCTCGAGGATATAGGACGGAAGCTGGTCTCCCGTGTGTTACCGCACGCGGTTGGCCAAAATCCGAGCTAAGGATGCCAGGAGCGTCTTGACATGCGGTGGTGAATTCAATCTCCTCGTCATATCGTCGGTCGTTCCGGTCCAAAAGCTCTCGATGACCCAAAGTCCTCAACGCGACCCCAGGTCAGGCGGGATCACCCGCTGAGTTAAGCATATCAATAAGCGGAGGAAAAGAAACTAACAAGGATTCCCTTAGTAACGGCGAGCGAACCGGGAAGAGCCCAGCTTGAA
Organism: Raphanus sativus; assembly: GCF_000801105.2. NCBI lineage: Eukaryota > Viridiplantae > Streptophyta > Magnoliopsida > Brassicales > Brassicaceae > Raphanus > Raphanus sativus. The sequence goes on from NW_026620827.1 coordinate 2,970, forward strand.
AATCGGACGTCTTCGGCGTTCGAATTGTAGTCTGGAGAAGCGTCCTCAGCGACGGACCGGGCCCAAGTTCCCTGGAAAGGGGCGCCAGAGAGGGTGAGAGCCCCGTCGTGCCCGGACCCTGTCGCACCACGAGGCGCTGTCTACGAGTCGGGTTGTTTGGGAATGCAGCCCCAATCGGGCGGTAAATTCCGTCCAAGGCTAAATATGGCGAGAGACCGATAGCGAACAAGTACCGCGAGGTAAAGATGAAAAGGACTTTGAAAAGAGAGTCAAAGAGTGCTTGAAAATTGTCGGGAGGGAAGCGGATGGGGGCCGGCGATGCGTTCCGGTCGGATGCGGAACGGAGCAATCCGGTCCGCGATCGATTCGGAGCGTGGACCGACGCGGATTAAGGTGGTGGCCTAAGCCCGGGCTTTTGTTACGCCCGCGGAGACGTCGCTGCCTTAATCGTGGTCTGCAGCACGCGCCTCACGGCGTGCCTCGGCATCTGCGGTGCTCAGGGCGTCGGCCTGT
>NW_026620828.1:0-3481 GCF_000801105.2 Raphanus sativus
AACCCTAGATCTAACAAGTAGACTACTCAGACATAGCTAAACAATTCATAACAATAGATAGATGAAAGAATTGCATATATAGAATAGAGTAGAAATACAAAAGGAGATGAGAAATCTCTCCAATCTCTCTCAGACAAATAAAATTCTAGTCTCTCTCTCACACTCTCTGCTTTGGTTGTGAAAAGCTTCAAGCTTCAAAGGGTTTCAAAACTTGCCGTCAAAAAGACTTTGCAGGAGTATTTAAGCATTTCCATTAGGTTAAAAACTCGTCAGGGGCAATCTCGTAATTTGGTGAAATCTTGGTGAAATAGTCGGCTAAACCATTTCGTCCCCGATATCGATCGACAACACTGAATGTGTATCGATCGATTATAATCTTCTAGTACGCGGATCTTCTCAGCTACATCGATCGACAACTCAGGATGAGTATCGATCGATTATAATCGCAATGTTGACTTCCGACTTAGTCTTGAATGGTCAACTCGGGTGTATCATCTCTTGTACTCCAAAATGCTCCAAAACATCACTTTCTCACAAAATGCTCCTGAACCTGAAAACATACCTAACAGACTAGAAAACAGATTAAATATATAGTAAAACACTAGTATACCATGGTTAAAAACGGGTAAAATCAATGGTATATCAGAGGCAGAGGGGGCTGAGCTAGTAGGTCCCTTACGCTTGGTACTTGAGGAAGAGAACATCATCATCACCCGAGACAGTAGCCTTAGGAGTAGGCTTCTTGGCCGAGAGCTTCTCTGCAGCTTTCATGAACGCGTCCATAGCTTGTTCTCCCGTTTATCCCGACATGTTACCTGAAAAGGACAAAGCATGGAATCAATCAATCAACTAGAAAAGAGGAATATGATGTGAAAAGCTTACCCCAAATGCTGCACTGATCTAGGGCTTCTTTGTTGATAAGGAAGGAGACCTGACGACGCGATGAAGGAAGCTCAAGAACCTGATCTGCAACTTCTTTCTCTTCTGGCACGGGTTTGCGAGTCACGTCTGCAATCAGAAAAAGAGACAAATTAGTGTCACAATCAAAAACCATTGAAAAGAAGAGTGACCTACCCACTACATGCCAAATAAGAGAAAAGCCAGGAAGGGTTACGAAGGCAAATCTTTCTGCCCATCTACCATTAAAGATTGGATGACGCTTCCTTACGCCCTTCTCGATCTCTCAAAACAAAGCTTGATTACTACGAGGGTGGAGATAATACTTTCCCCTTGATCCAGGCAAGTCGGCTACGTAATACGAGTAGAGCACCTCGTTCACTCCTAGCACCAAACGCTCCAAATCGCCGAGGTTTTGAATCGCGATCAAGGTTCTCCAGGCTGGAGGAGTCAGCTGACCGGGAGAGATGTCCAGATGCCCCGAGAGCTTCGCGATCAACAAAGGAATACGATCTCGGAAGCCCGATTCAAAATACGCCTCGTACACCAGGACCTCATCGACTCCAAAGTCCGAAATCCGTCGGAAGGACTCGGAATCCAAATCACTAGATCTTGAGGAAGATCGTACTTCTTCCTCCACTCTTCAACATCTCTCTTCCCAATCCTAGAGATCGGACCCACCAATGGAAACCCCTCCGCTTCATCCCCTGAAGGGGCGTTCTCAACATCGTCGAGTGGAGGACTCTCCGCTTCAACCTCTGGATTAGGAGAAAGGGAAGAGGAGTTCACCGAGACTAGAGTCCTAGATCGAACCCTACTATGTACGGGAGAGGGATCTAGGGTTTTTCTAGGGGTTTCACCGGACATCGTCGAAGGTGATCTAAAAGAAAAAGAAAAGAGAAAGGAGAAGACGGCTACCTGTTGAAAGCGAGGAGAAATGTCCGAGAGAGGAAGCCGCCGAGGGAGAATCTTGAGGAGGAATGAAGAAGAAATGAGAAAAAGAAGCTTTGGTCTCGATCAAATGAGAGAAAGAAGGAAGAAACCCTAGGGTGATGACCACGCGCCTCGTGTGAATCGCCACGCGATCGAATGAGTGCCAAACAAAGAAACTCAACCGTCGTTGGGCTTTTTCGCGAAGCCCACTCCCTTTGAGAAATCTCATATGCAAGGCCCGTGTACCTTGAGTCTTCGAAAGGGGATCGTCCTGTCCCATTTCTTCATCTAAAAGCAGGCTAAGGCATGGATCTGAATATTCCGGGAAAGTTGTGACATTTAGAGCCTCGTAAAATTATTGCTTCAGTCACCAGCAAAGGTCCCGGCCTGACTCAATGCAAGAAGGCAAGGTACTCAAGGAAGACTCCTTCCTAAGAGAAAACTACCAAGGATCAAGAATACACGTTATCCCTTGATTTCTACGAGCAAATCAAGGAATAAGGGGCAAACTGTTGGGGAAAAATATCCAGACATAAGTTTTCTCCAGCTCCGGATAGGTCCTCAACATCTGGACCCTTGCTCAAGAAGAAACCAGGGACCAACCCCTGCCATAGGTCCGACCCCCTTGATTGGATCAACCCTTGAAGCAAAATAGAAGTTTTCCGCCTAAGGGGAAACTTCCATTTTTCATATTATGGAAGAGTTCCATTACTTGAAGCCGACGTCTACACCTATAAAAGGGGAGACCAAACCCTAGAAAAAGGGATCGACTTTTCGAGAGGCTAAGAGATTAGAGTTTAGGCGACTAGAACTAGGGTTTATACACCAACACGTTGTAGTCCCGATCAACATACTCAATAACATCTCTTTCGCCTCGATTTCCTTTGCTTTCATACAAATCTTCTAGTGTTCCGTAGTACTAAAACGACCATACATAAAAACACCATAACAAATAGCATAGCCAGTAAATTCAGCAGCAGCAAGTCCAACCTTTTTAATATCAGAAAAATTTTGACAATCAAACACAACTTCAATTTTTCTTTCCCATTCAAGAAAAGCATCCGGATCATTTTTGCCATCAAAACTTGGAATTTTCAATTTCAAACCACCCAAGCCATCATTAATTCTTTTATTTCTACCAAAAGGATTGACATCACCTCGGTTTTGATGCCTAGGAACTCTCCTCGGACGGTTGATGGATCGATCATCATCATAAGACTCTTCTCGGATTTCTATGTCGGACCGGCTGTTCCTCCTTGGATGGTCACGTCTGGTTCTGGTTCGTGACTGATTTGGTCGGCCCTGAAGTTCATATAGCCTCGGATGGATCGCCTCTAAACCTGTATTCAACAAGTTAGACATAGAATCACTGAGAGCACGCATTTGCAAGTTAGATAATCTGGCATGTGAGTTTCCGGGTCGGTTTCTTTCTTCTTCACTATCCATGGTTTCCTGAAAACTTAAAGAAGGTAAAGTTAGAGTAAAAACCTCACACTCTCAAGTGTTTATCCTCACCCACACACGTGTTTCACTCAAATTTTGGTAATCACACAAGAGAGTTCCTCCCAAAGTTCTAAGAGAATGCCATTATCTTCATGATTCTTATCAAACCAGGATGAACCACGATCTAAGAAGCTTTATTTGGAACCAC
>NW_026620829.1:0-3479 GCF_000801105.2 Raphanus sativus
CCAGACCTTATGTATCACGAAATTGTTAAGCTGAGAGGGGGATTTCCCCTTTCTTCTTCACCATTCTCTGGTCTCATTACAATCTCTCCAACTCTGGTTTCTCTATTCTCACAAACATTCTCACAGATTCTCTTAAACTCTCCATAATCTCTCATACTCTCTGAAGTGAAAGTTAACTCTCTCCTTCACCAATTCTCTTATTCTCTGGTTACTTTACTCTCCATACTCTCTATTCTCTTGTACTCACGAGCTCAGTCTCACTCACACTCTCAAACACTCTTATTCTCTGTTTTGCATACAATCTGTCCAGCAGACTCATTCTCTTGGTTTCTAAGTCTTGCTCTTGTTCACTCACAACCAAACTCTCACATACACTCACATACCTTTCTCTGTCTATTCTCACATGGTATCAGAGCTCCCAAGCTCCTGAAAATCAAAAATCTTCCGCAAATCAAGCACAAGCTCATCCTCATTGCTGTTCAGACCATTGTAGAAGTTTCTGTCTTGTTGGCTGTTCAATCTCTTCAAGAGGAATAAGACTGCAACCATGGCGTGTCCAGAGACTTCCCAAGGTCTATCATCCTTTCTTCTGTTCAGCATGAAGATATCTCTTGGAGAAAGAAGGTCTTGGAGCTGTTTGGCAAGCAATACTCCAAACCAAGTCTGTACAAGCAAGTTTCATGTTCTCTCCAAGATGGAGTCTCTCACTGTGTTCCAGAAGGTGGCATCTGGTAATCAGGAAGAAAGGAGGGGTCTTAAGCATGAGTGGTTCAAAGGGAAAGCACACACAAGGAAAGGGAGTGGGGTAGAGAACCCTAACTCCAAATCTGTCAAGTTCAAGTGAACTGTGTGCCTTGGAGGTTCAAGGAACCAGATCAGGTTCCTTGGCTGTAAGTTAACCTCCTAACCCTTAATAAAAGCTTGTGTAGTTATGTCTGGTTGTGTTGAGTGTTGTGCTTAGTATTCTTGGGACAGGTTCAAGTTGCTAGAGTTGTTGAACCTAGTTTCTGTCCCATGATACTTTAATTGTGTGTGTTGTTCTGTTTTTAAATTATTTCTAAGTTTGCTAGCATGGTTATGACTAGTTCTTGTCTTAGATTATTAATTGCATGGTTATGGAAGAGACAATCAACTTGTGATTGAATCCCCTCAGCAAAATAATCTACACACCATCTGAATCTAGAGAGATTAAGTGGTTGTGAGATTAATACAATAACTAGAACTATGCTAAGAATAAATTGAAGACTCTAGTTTGAATCTATCCTTGTGGAGTATCACAACACTGATGGTTTGTGTACTTAAGCTACAAGGAGTTAGAATCAGTAAGCTAGAGATGAACAGAACATAAAGAAGAGTTTAAACTGATTTAGAAGTGGAATGGGCAAGCAATAGTCTGCCATTTAAGGCAGACTCTAAATCGTGTATCACAACCTCTCTACATTGTGACTAACTTGAAGAACACTTAGTAAAGGGATGGAGATACACAAAATTGTATAAGCTTGTCTCTTATCTCTGGCTTAAGTGAGTTGCTTAGTCTCAGTTTCTGTTATGTTGCATTGCTAGAGTTCTAGGAGAGTTTCCTGAACTTGTAGTGCATTCTTGTGCTGTCTAGGGTGATTAGATGAGTTGTCTAGTCTCTGTTTTAAATTGAATTCATGCTCTGTTGCTGTTCAAATATTTTTTATAAATAGCCTAAATGTCATGTGTTGATGAGTTATCATTCTTGTGCATTTAGAGAAGTTGGCGTGCATGGATTTGTTCTAAATGTGTGTTTAGCTTCTGTCCATTGCATTTGTTTTTAAACATTGGGATCAGACTTGATGTGGTATCAAGGTTTGATCCTAGTGTGTGTGGACTGATTCTTGTTGGAGTTTGAGTGATGTTTCAGGTACACAAGAGGTGATCTCTGTCCATCATCAAATCAATACAAAGAAGAAGTCTTTGCCCATGTGTTCAGAGCCTACACTTGGTGTATATTCCTGACCATGGAGAGACAACTTGTGTGTAGAACCGGTTGAATTAAGCGCAGCCTGTTTGGGTGTTGAGCTCCTGGTTCCAAGAGACACACAAGGAAGAGTTGTGTTAGGCAGTGGATAGGAGATAAGAGGAGGAGGAACTGGTTGACTTAAGCGCAGCTGTTGGGGTGATGCGCTCCTGGTTCTAGCTAAGTCATGCTCACTTCCAAGCTTGGTCCATCCCTATACTCTCTGGATCAAGCTTGAGGAAGGGTAATGAAGAGAGCAATCCTGAAGATCCAACCGCCACAAGCCATTGGCAAGCTGTGGAGTTCACACTTGCATCATAAATCCGATCAAAGAAGACTCAAGGCACTCACTGTCCCAAGCATGAGATTGAGCTTCAATGATCCGGATTGTGTCTTTACCAAGTGGGGATTCAAGTGGAGTTCACTCCCCACCATACTGATGAAAGGGAAGCACCTTAAACTCATCTCAATACATTTATGATTGTTCTTACACTTAAAATGTTATTGAGCTTTTTGTGATTGAATGCTTTGTGATTGAGAACTGATGCACTTTTGGGATAATGTATCAGGTACCTTAGTGGAGCTCTCTGAAGTAGAAGCTGGTGGTCCCTAAGCCCTTTCAAGATGGCGAGTAGTCAGAAGAGAGGGGGAGACACAACCGGCCTAAAAGAAGAGTTCCGAGATGTTGGTGTGTGCAAGTTATGGAGTTCATCCTTGCAACACAAGTCAGGCCATGATCCAGAGTCTAAGGACTCCACCATGAGTTATCTGAGTTCCTTAGACTCACTGGCAAATCCCCAAGCTGTGTTGAACTCTACTCTTTTTCCCTTGCAAAGTTTTATCCCATGAGGTTTTCTTTGCAAGGTTTTTAATGAGGGAGCTTCTTCATAGTTCCAAGCTTGCCCAAGGATCTCCTATGGTCAAGCTTGAGGGGGAGTGTTGGAATGAAGAAGGAAGAAGCAGTAGCTGAGTGTGATCAAGGTGTACTTGTGCAAAGATAGGGCAAAAGAAATGATGCCCAAAGTATGCACAAGGAAGATCATGAAACAAGCAGTGTCCGGGTCATCCTTGTATCACCAAAAGAAGAATGTGCAAGATCAGGATCAAGATCAAGAATGTGCAAAGTGAGGGTTTAATAAGTTGGTGCAAAGTCAGGGAGTTCCTGTATACAAAGGATTAAGTACACTCTTCAGAAAAAGAGATGTAGCAGTTGGCGCCAACTCTCTCGGTTTGAATTTAAAAGGAGATCACATGCTGCTTAGCCAAAAGGGCTGTTAGGACCTGTCATTGTCTCTCATTCTGGACGTGCCCAGTCTGTCCCAGCCAGCCTGCCTCTTCTGATTTCCCCACAATAATATTTGTTTACTCTTTCCCTGTTTTAATAGTTGTTTAATGTGTTTGTTTGTCTTGTAACTTTGGCTATAAAGCCAGACCTTATGTATCACGAAATTGTTAAGCTGAGAGGGGGATTTCCCCTTTCTTCTTCACCATTCTC
>NW_026620830.1:0-3478 GCF_000801105.2 Raphanus sativus
ATAAAAAAATCACACATGAAATGAGTCATGAATTCTCTTTTAATATAATAGATATCTTAACTATATTTTATTATTACTTTAAAATTAATTGTTAATAATAAAAGTTTACTATTTAAGAAGTAACCCGACACAATTATTTTTTTATGTTAATTTTTATTATGTGATACAATTATACACATAACATAAATAAATTAACAAATAATATTATATTTTATAAATAAACACCATATAAATGTATCGCTTAAGTGACTAACCAAACTATGCTGAAACAAAAAGTGAATTTATTCTAAGTTCTTCTAAATCAAACATATTTTTGTTGAATTATGTTATTTATTATTAATATCAAATCATATGAAAGTAATAACATACCACCAGATCGATGGATTCCATGATAGGATGAACATTCTTGACACGCTTTCTTGTCAATCTTCACCTTCACATCAAATCCGTTATTTAAAACACTTTCCAAATTGGTCATGTTCAACTCTTTCTCTTCCGGAACAAAGCTCTTAGGAACGTTAACTGTGAAACTTTCACTGCAGGAGTTATGATAATCACGGGTTTCAGACACTGCGATAGGACCTATACCAGGACATGTATAACTCGAACGGTAAGGAAGCTTGGGGTCGCAGAGGTAGAACACAGTGATGCTCTTATACGTAGGCGAAAGCTCAAATATGTCGGGAGGCAAGGTTGCATCTTCGAAAGTAGCATTGCAAAAGGAACCTCGAAGCTCTGCTCTGGCAAGTCTAAGAGTGTTAGATGCTTCATCTATATGGAGAACATCGTACAGATGGTCTGATATGATTAAAGACGTTGTGTTTTTGAGGCAGTGAAGGTTGAGCAATGAATGACCGCAACGTTTGGGACGATTTCCACCTGAGAAGGGGAAACCAGCGGTGATGTTCCCACAGTGAAACATAGTCTTACATGACTTACGTTCTTGTTGACTTAGAGCACAAGAAAGATGGTGAAAGAAGGAAAAGAGGAAGAAATAAAACAGACAAGAACTGGGGAGATTGTACATCATTAAGATTTGATCTACCGAAACGTGTGTTTTGTGTTGAGAGGAAAAACAAGTGAACTACCCGAGAACGAGCAAGTGGAAACGGTGAAGTTTTAAGGCCGTGGGTGGAAATAAAAGAAGTAGTTTCATGAATAATATTTTATGGAAAATATAATAAAACATATGAAATCAGTATTTAAATATATATATATAAAATACAAACAAGACTATGATAAAATATCAAAAATAAATTATTGTATGAATTGATAGATAGAACTTAATATAAAATTGTAACATTAAAATGCAGTATTTAAATTAAAAAAAAACATTACAATGCAGTATCTTATATAAAACCTAATGCAATTTATATTATTAAACGAAAGTAGATAAAAACAAACAAAGATATTTTGTAAAATGAAAATGGGAAAGAAAAAATGGAAAACTCAGTGTAGCGAAATAAAAAACAATAGTGAATGATCAATTTAATTAAAACTCAACATGAATCCAATATTATTTCACTATGAAAAGCTAGGACGTGCATTTGAATATTCACGTTGAGAGGTGAGATATTGGTGAGCTTTGATTGATTTTGTTTAACAAATATAAATATGGTTTCATAGTGTATATATAAGATTAAAGGATACCGGCCTGTTTCTTTGGCACGGCCGTGGGGGAAGGTCGTGAAGGACCAAGTCAAAGAAGAGTAGTCAGTGGCTTTGAAGTCTTTTTCTTTTGCTAGTTGACCGTAGAAAAATGGAATATGCTAGTTCCTACAGCATACCTTTCTTCTGTCTACAGAAGATTGAGAGTTAACTCTAAACACTAAAAGAAATACCCTTAAATAAGTTCCACACTTAGTCACCTGTGTTCTGTCATGAGAAAGTATGTGGTTACACTGATCATTAGTTTTTGACTACATATGCTTTTTTGGATAAGAACATTTTTGTTGGGCAAAAATAGATTGAAGTTTCTGGATATAGATCACTGAACTTTTTTATTGTCCGTTAGAGAGCTGCAGATGTTGTAGTTGATTGTTCAGGAAACTCAGCAAAGAGAAGTAGAGGTATTAAAATGGGCCCAACCTGACAAGGTTATTTTAACACTGTGTCAAAAAATTAAATCCTAACCTTGACTTTTCAAAAAAAAATTAAAGAGCTGAACATAATTAGTCTTTGGGTTTGCATTTTTGGTCTTTCTGTGGAAATTGTATCCTTCGATTAAACAAGAAAAAAAAAACAAAAAGAAAAGAAGAACAAGAAAAATGTGAAAAGAAAACAAAAGCCAACAAAATCAAAGGAGAAGTCAAAAAAGCTGTGGGAGACGTCCACTTCCAAGGTAAAGACGTCCACTTTCATCGTGCTCGAGCACATTCTTGACCTCAGCAGTGAACTTAACTTCACTCTCGTTAGCAAGCACTTCAACATCACCATTACCAACACCAGGTACATCCACTGCGAAGAAAAGACCACCATCAGCTGTCGGTTCTCCAACGAAGGCTCGCTTTCGACCTTTCACCACAAACGGATGCTCCTCCACGCGTCCTCCAGATTTACCTATCCACAAGCATACTCAGTAACGGAAAAGGTAAATAACTTTTGAGAGAGGGAATGGGATTCAAACCTGTGAAAGGAGGCACAGTGTGAGTACACTTGTTGTCATGGTCCTTCACCTTGACCCTTGAGAGAATCATCCTCAAGACTCCATCTTTCATCTTGGCCTCCACGCCGGTGATCTCGCAGCAGTCACATCCCAAACCGGCGGTTCCGGAGTACTCACGCACGCCCTCCTTCTCGTAGCCGTCGTTGAAAGTCACTGCAGAGGAAAACACCACCTTTTGCCTAACGGCGTCGACTCTGTGGTGGACAGCGTCGTCTGGAACCCCTGGCAAGTCGACACCTTTTATACCCAAAATCGAACACAAAAACGAGGGGAAAACACCATGTAAGAAGATGAAAACCATAAACAACAAGAATAAATTATTTTCGTTACGATTTACCTCAGAATTTGTCGATCCCGAATCGCCAATTTTCGCCTTCGCTGTTTTTTGTTTTCTCTCTATCGCTTCAAATGAAATTTTTTTCCTTTCCTTTACGAAACCGACGCCAAAACGACGGTGTTTCGACTTGTGACGTCATTAAGGATTCACCTCTTCAGACTGCTATTTTAGAGGCACCTCTTAGAAGCCCATTTATTTTAATTACTTTTTTAATACAATTTGGTTAAGAGTCTGGGCTATGAACCCCATTAAAGGCCCCGATGGAGATGATCTTAGACTTTTGTAAACTTAGTCTAAGTATAAACAAGTGGGAATGGTTAGGTTAAAAGTTTTAAAATGTGTAGTGAGAGAAACTACTACATGTAAGTTTTTGTCGTGTTGTAAGAATGTATCTAATCTAGTCTATTAAATTAGAGTACTATGATTATTTTATGTGTGATTTTTTTATTTGAATTATTTCATTAGAAAGTTTATCA
>NW_026620831.1:0-3472 GCF_000801105.2 Raphanus sativus
CATATCAAGCTCTCATCTTGCTCTATTAGAGCTGTTACAAACACACACACATCAGAGAGTTGAGAACTCTATAAAAACTCACATGGTATCAGAGCCAGGTTCATATGAACTTGGTTCCAAGCTTCCGCACTGCTCATGCTTCACTCCCATGTCGTTTCAAGCCTAGAGAGAAGCTCCTTGCCCAGCCGGCTGTTCATCACCTCAAGAAGAAGATGTGTTCATCCGAGATGGAGAGAAGCTGTTCTTGGTTGATCTACACACTCTCATGGGTCGCCATTGAAGAGAGAAGGTTCCTGGAAGCAAAGGTTGTGGTGTGGTCTAGCTAGCCTCTCCAACAAAACCAGTTCCAAGCGCCATCTCACTTACTGTCCAAGATGAAAGGTGATAGCTTTCACTTGGAGTTAGTGTGGCGAGTTGAAACCATGAAGAAAGGTGGGGTCTTTGGCGTGGAGAGTTCAAGAGAGAGGTCCATGGAGGAAGGAGATGTTGGGGTCGACACCAACTGATCCAGTTCTTGCCGTGTGCTTTGGAGGATCAGAGAACTAGCACTAGTTCTCTGGCTGTAAGGAAACTCTTTCTCTTGATAAAGCTTGAGCATATGAACTGATTGTGGTGTTGTGTTGTGATTAAAACCTGTGGATAGAGTGTTATTGTCCCAGGATGCTTATTGAGACTTGTTTGAAGTTGAGAGATGATTGTGCTTGCCTCGGTTCAGTTATGAATATACTAGGATGTTAGACAGTGTTGTTTGAATCCGGTTTGTTCATGAACTTGAAATCGTGTGCTTGCTTAGTCTGATGTTGGTGGATGATAGTTATGTTTAGCCTCAGTTCTTAATGAATGTATAGCTGATCGTAATGTCTTGATCAGTTGATACACTCATGAAAAGAAACTGATAATGGCTAGTACATACTATTATCTTTAAGCTTTCTTGTATCATGCTATTAGATTCATGTCTAAGGAGCAGTTAAAGAAGCTTTAAAAAATTGCTAAGTAACTTGAAATGTATCTAGTAAGATCATTCTTGTGCTTTAGTGAAAGTTGCTTGCATAGTAGAACTTGCATTGTCTTGATTCTGTCTAGTGCATTGCTTAAAGACATTGGTGTTCAATCTTGATGATGCATCAAGGATTGACCCAATGCACTTGTGTCTTATCTATGCTGGAGTTTGAGTGATGTTTCAGGTGCATGAGGAGTGTTCTTAGTTCATCACCAGTCCAAGCAAGAGGTAGACTTGCCATTGTAGAAAGCAATGGAGAATAGCTTGTGTGTATGTCCGGTTAAGATAGCGCAGCTAGTGTTAGTGATGCGCTCCTGGTTCATGGAGACACACAAGGGGAAGATCATCACAGAAAGTCATGGGGAGACTGATGATCTTAAGGCATTGGAGCTGAAGGCACTGGTGGATCGGTTGGCTTAAGCGCAGCTGTAGGTGGTGATGCGCTCCCGGTTTGAAAACTCATTGTAGCTCACTTCAAGCTTGGACCTATACTCAGCCAAGCTTGAGGTGGGGATTCAAGTGAGCTACCAGAAGATCCTCTAAGCTCAATGACCTCGGTTCCTCAAGACCATTGCAAGCTGATCATGAAGGATGATCAAGCCGAAGTGGAGGGAAGAAGAAGGTCTCACAACAAGAGTGGGCTGATGTATCTCCTCAGTGCAATGGTAGTTAAGTGGGGGTGTATGCATCAAGTCTGAGAAGATGGAGGTGTTCCCACAAGAGAGATCATGGAGCTTATTATGCGCTCACCTTCAAGCTTGGACTTTCCCTATACTCGGTCTCAAGCTTGAGGGGGAGTGTTAGTGAGCTTACATGATGAGAAGTGGAGCTGTTAAGCTCAGAGAGTGAGGATGCAAGTGGCGGTTCAGAGCAGCCATGCCTCACCATTATAAACAAGGGAGTAAACCTAAACTAATCTCTTTAATACATTCCTTGATAGGTTTATATCTTGATGAACTGATACACTTGTGTGATGATGTATCAGGTACCTTACTTGGAGTCTCAATGAGGAAGAGCTAGGGTGTGATCTGACCTGAAGAAGATGGCAAGAAGCCACGAGAGAAGGGAAGACACAGCCGGTTTCAAGAAAGAGATCCGAGAAGAGTTGGTGATGTGCAATGAAGTGTAGAGCTCATTGCATCACGAGAAGAGGCCATGATCCAAGTGGTTCTTTGGATCCCTTACATTGTTGGTAAGGTACAAAGAACCACTGGCCAATCCCCAGGCCTTGATGAACCTACTCTTTTTCCCTTACAAGGTTTTGTCCCAAAGGGTTTTCCTTGTAAGGTTTTTAATGAGGGGATTCTTCAAGGTTCCAAGCTTGACTTAGGATCACCTAGAGTCAAGCTTGAGGGGGAGTGTTAACTTGAAGAGAAGAAATGAGAAACCAAAGGTGTTGGGTGTAGATGGAGTGTGGTGCAAGAATAGGGCAAGACCTCCGGAGATTGTATGACAAGGCTTTGGGAGAGTCTAGAAGTGTCCAGAAGTGTTATGAAGAGAGTGCAATCTAAGGGCCAAGTCCAGGAGGGGCTTAGAAGCTATTTGGGAGCATATGGGAGAGTGTGCAAACTTAGGGAGCAGGCTGTACGGATTTGGTACGGACGTGTACGGACCGTACGGATCCGTACGGACCATGTCGACCTAAGAGTTACACAACTCGACCAGATGAGAGGTTTTGAAGTTGGTGCAAATATAGGGTGCAAAGAGACCATATGTGCAAAGATAGGGCGTGATCAGAGCATGTCCGGAAGGCTTTATGCATATGGGATCATATGGAATCAAATTGGTACCAAGAAGATGCTAAGGAGATGCCATGAAGCCAAGGAACCAATGGGAGCTGCTTTGGAGTTACTATTGGGCGTGGACAGGCTGGCTGTAGCTGGAAAGTGAAGACAGCCTTGACCATGCACCTAGACTGATCTGTGGACAGATTAGGAGGAGCCTTTGTGCAGCCAATCAGAAACCAGCGCCAGCCTTCTTTAGTTTGAATTAAAGTGGGCACCAAGACTTTGCAACCACAAACACTTCAGATATTGCAAGAATGCCATCTCATCTACACCATCCATTCCTCTTAAGTTAATTATATCCATTAGATGTAGGTTTCAGATTATGTAAACCTCATGAGCTTATAAATAAGCATGTATGGCGACTTGTGTTGCTTAAGAGAGTAAGGGGGATTTCCCCTCTCCTTCATATAATAAAACTAGTGTTCTTAGATCAGATTCCCTTTAATCTCTCCCTTTCTTAATCTTATAATCTCTCTTAATCTATTGTTTCTGATCTTTGTAATCACTAGTCATCAGACTTCTCCTTCATTCATATCAAGCTCTCATCTTGCTCTATTAGAGCTGTTACAAACACACACACATCAGAGAGTTGAGAACTCTATAAAAACTCACAATTATCTTCATGATTCTTATCAAACCAGGATGAACCACGATCTAAGAAGCTTTATTTGGAACCATTAATCAG
>NW_026620832.1:0-3471 GCF_000801105.2 Raphanus sativus
TTGCTCACAACACTTATGAGATTTATTCAACTTCCTGGTTATTCTCTGTTAACTTGAAGAGAAGAAATGAGAAACCAAAGGTGTTGGGTGTAGATGGAGTGTGGTGCAAGAATAGGGCAAGACCTCCGGAGATTGTATGACAAGGCTTTGGGAGAGTCTAGAAGTGTCCAGAAGTGTTATGAAGAGAGTGCAATCTTAGGGCCAAGTCCAGGAGGGACTTAGAAGCCATTTGGGAGCATATGGGAGAGTGTGCAAACTTAGGGAGCAGGCTGTACGGATTTGGTAAGGACGTGTACGGACCGTACGGATCCGTACGGACCATGTCGACCTAAGAGTTACACAACTCGACCAGTTGAGAGGTTTTGGAGTTGGTGCAAAGATAGAGTTCAAGGAGACCATATGTGCAAAGATAGGGCGTGATCAGAGCATGTCCGGGAAACTTTAAGCATGTGGGATCATGTGGAATCTATATGGCATCAAGAAGATGCTTTGTGGAGGAAAGCAACCAATGGGAGCTTCCTTGTGTGTGATTGGGCGAAATGGGTCTTGTGACAGGCTGTATCTGAGTGTATAGAAGAGACAGCCTGCGCATTGAACCAAGACAGCAACAAGGCCGGATTCATTAGCACCTTATCCTCTCACATTGCAGCTTGGTTTGAATTAAAGTAAAAGGCGCCAGCTACCTTATCTGATCACTATGCTAAGTTTGAATTAAAGTGAAGACCATCACATCTACACCATCCATTCCTCTTAAGTTAATTATAGCCTTTAGATTCATGTAAAGAGATTGCAAGTTGTAAAGCTCTTATATATGCTTATCATTGGCGATTTGTAACTCTAAGTGAGTAAGGGGGATTTCCCCTCTCCTTCATATAATAAAATCTAGTGTTCTTAGATCAGATTCCCTTTAATCTCTCCCTTTCTTAATCTCTTAATCTCTCTTAATCTATTGTTTCTGATCTTTGTAAACACTAGTCATCAGACTTCTCCTTCATTCATATCAAGCTCTTATCTTGCTCCATTGGAGCTGTTACAAACACACACACATCAGAGAGTTGAGAACTCTATAAAAACTCACATGGTATCAGAGCCAGGTTCATATGAACTTGGTTCCAAGCTTCCGCATTGCTCATAGCTCACCTCCATGTCGCATGAAGCTAGAGAGAAGCTCCTTGACCAGCCGGCTGTTCATCACCTCAAGAAGAAGATGTGTTCATCCGAGATGGAGAGAAGCTGTTCTTGGTTGATCTACACACTCTCATGGGTCGCCATTGAAGAGAGAAGGTTCCTGGAAGCAAAGGTTATGGCGTGGTCTAGCTAGCCTCTCCAACAAAACCAGTTCCAAGTGCCATCTCACTTACTGCCCAAGAAGAAAGGTGATAGCTTTCACTTGGTGTTGATGTGGCGAGTTGAAACCATGAAGAAAGGTGGGGTCTTTGGCATGGAGAGTTCAAGAGAGAGGTCCATGGAGGAAGGAGATGTTGGGGTCGACACCAACAGTTCCAGTTCTTGCCGTGTGACTATGGAGGATCAGAGAACTAGCACTAGTTCTCTGGCTGTAAGGAAACTCTTTCTCTTGATAAAGCTTGAGTATTTGAACTGATTGTGGTGTTGTGTTGTGATTACAACCTGTGGATAGAGTTGTTACTGTCCCAGGATGCTTATTGAGACTTGTTTGAAGTTGAGAGATGATTGTGCTTGCCTCGGTTCAGTTATGAATATACTAGGATGTTAGACAGTGTTGTTTGAATCCGGTTTGTTTCATGAACTTGAAATCGTGTGCTTGCTTAGTCTGATGTTGGTGGATGTTAGTTTTGTTTAGCCTCAGTTCTTAATGAATGTATAGCTGATCGTAATGTCTTGATCAGTTGATACACTCATGAAAAGAAACTGATAATGGCTAGTACATACTATCATCTTTAAGCTTCCTTGTATCATGCTATTAGATTCATGTCTAAGGAGCAGTTAAAGGAGCTTTAAAAACTTGCTAAGTAACTTGAAAAGAATCTAGTAAGATCTTTCTTGTGCTCAGTGAAGGTTGCTTGCATAGTAGAACTTGCATTGTCTTGATTCTGTCTTGTGCTTTGCTTAAAGACATTGGTGTTCAATCTTGATGATGCATCAAAGATTGACCCAATGCACTTGTGTCTTATCTATGCTGGAGTTTGAGTGATGTTTCAGGTGCATGAGGAGTGTTCTTAGTTCATCACCAGTCCAAGCAAGAGGAAGACTTGCCATTGTAGAAAGCAATGGAGAATAGCTTGTGTGTATGGCCGGTTAAGATAGCGCAGCTAGTGTTAGTGATGCGCTCCTGGTTCATGGAGACACACAAGAGGAAGATCATCACAGAAAGTCATGGGGAGACTGATGATCTTAAGGCATTGGAGCTGAAGGCACTGGTGGATCGGTTGGCTTAAGCGCAGCTGTAGGTGGTGATGCGCTCCCGGTTTGAAAACTCATTGTAGCTCACTTCAAGCTTGGACCTATACTCAGCCAAGCTTGAGGTGGGGATTCAAGTGAGCTACCAGAAGATCCTCTAAGCTCAATGACCTCGGTTCCTCAAGACCATTGCAAGCTGATCATGAAGGATGATCAAGCCGAAGTGGAGGGAAGAAGAAGGTCTCACAACAAGAGTGGGCTGATGTATCTCCTCAGTGCAATGGTAGTTAAGTGGGGGTGTATGCATCAAGTCTGAGAAGATGGAGGTGTTCCCACAAGAGAGATCATGGAGCTTATTATGCGCTCACCTTCAAGCTTGGACCTTCCCTATACTCGGTCTCAAGCTTGAGGGGGAGTGTTAGTGAGCTTACATGATGAGATGTGGAGCTGTTAAGCTCAGAGAGTGAGGATTCAAGTGACGGTTCAGAGCAGTCATGCCTCACCATTATAAACAAGGGAGTAAACCTGAACTTATCTCTTTAATGTTGAGATGAAGCAAATAAGCTACAACTAGAGTGTTTGCATAAGAGGGAATCAGGCGCATGAGAAAGAAGCAAAGGGAGAGTTAACTTGAGAAGCAAGTCTGTCCGTACAACCTAAGACCTAAACGTGGAGTGCAAGACAAGGAAGTGAGGCAGGTTGAAGTATAAACTCACCTTGACACTTACCTTGACGAGAATGAGGCAAAGGAGACGTTGGAGGAGCAGATCACATGTGTGGTGAAGCTTCAAAGTCAAATGGACCGTTAGGACAGGTCGCTTTCCATGAGCAGACTGCGCAAGACAGTCTTGGACTCACCTCAGCTTTGTTTAATCTTTCTCTAGATATTTGTTGTCACAATATTATTATATTCCTCCTGATTCACCTATTTATGTAACACTCTTATGATCTAAATTAATACACAAGAATTATTTCTCTAAGTCTCTCTCTCTTTACTCGTCACTCTCTCACTCTTTCTCACAATGTTCTTCATTTAATCATACTTTGATTCTCATAATCTCTCATGGTATCAGAGCACTAAGCTCTTGAGAC
>NW_026620833.1:0-3470 GCF_000801105.2 Raphanus sativus
CTCTCTCTCTCTCCATTGTTCTTCACTGTTTTTCATTCTCCAACAACATTTCTCTATTTGTTTCTCATATTTCTATCAATTCTCACAGAAAGGAGGGGTCTTGTGAGTGAGATGTACAAGATGGTGGCCATGAACTGAAGGAGAAGGAGGTGGGTGACGATCCAGACTCCATAGACCCAACAAAGCCATGGCCGGTTCATCATGGAGGTTAAAGGAACCAATCTGGTTCCTTGAGTAAGCTATCCTTGAAACCATCTTGATATTGAGCTTGTGTGTTGATTAACAGGTTGTGTGGTGTTGTGATTGATATCCTGAGGTGTGTTTAAGATTGCTAGACATTGATATTGTTAGAATCTGTCCCGGGATGCTTAAAGAGTATTGTTAAGTGGTTGAGAGTGTTTTTAAAAATGCTTAGAGAGTTGTTTAAAAATTGCTTGCCTGATTCTTAATGAAATGTCTTGTTAGGATGGTAGATTTGTTGTCTTATCCAGCTTGCATTCATGAATAGAAATCTCTTAAGGTTGAAGCATGGTGTGTGAGATTGAATATGCTTAGCTCCGGTTCATAATGGTGCATGATAGGATTGTTTAATCTGCTTGCATACATGGATTGAAACTGATTAAAGCTGTTGCATATAGTCTTGAAGATTAGTATGTATGGACTTTAAAGCTGAAGGTTCTTTAAAGAGGATACATACTGTCTAGAAGCTACCTTACATTGAGGCATTAGATTCATGTCTAATAGCTGAGTAAAGGAGTTTAAAAATTGCCTAGTAGCTTGCATTGAATCTGTTTGATCTTGCTTGTACTTGGAGAGGAAAGCTTGCAAAGAGGGGAACTTGTTTATACTTGTTTTCAATCTGTTGCAAAGCTTAAGACATTGGAGATCAATCTTGATGATTAGTCAAAGTGTGATCGCAATGCATTGTTTATAATCTTTGCTGGAGTTTGAGTGATGTTTCAGGTTCACAAGGAGTGTCCATAGCTTCACCATCCATCCGAGTGAAAGAGGAAGAAGTTAGTAGCCATTGTGGGTACAATGGAATGCTAGAGAAGTTGTAGTAGCCATTGTTGGAGCAATGGAGTGCTAGTAAAAGAGTGGTGAGGCGCCACTAGTAGAGAGGCTCACTAAGGCTCACTTCCAAGCTTGACTTGTTCCACATGGTCAAGCTTGAGGAGGGGAGTTAAAGTGAGCAATCTATGGGTTCAAGAGGTCCATTGCAAGCAACTGAAGAAGGAGCCATCCGGGTCTAGGCAGTGGCGTGTCTAGGCAAGAGAGTGTTCAGAGTACTCTTGGCTGTGAGAAGATGAAGACTCTATCAGGGCGGCTTCTAGTGTGAGGTGACTGAAGAGGGAGAAGCTTCCACAAGCATTCCATACAAAGATGGCGAGTTCAAGGTGTTGCAATGGTGTGAAGATAAGTGATCATGTAAGCTATCCTTCCAAGCTTGACTTGTTCCACATGGTCAAGCTTGAGGGGGAGTGTTGAGACTTACATGATCTGAGAGTACTTGGTGGTTATTCAAGAAGAGGGGCAGATCAGTTATGAAGCACAATGAAGGATGTGGAGGCAATCTCCAATGCGGTCTCTAGAGTGAGATGGTTGGTATCACAGACTGAAGCATCTTATCATGAAGGCTTCAGTAACTTGGTGGTGACTCATGAAGAAGAAGCAATCAAGACTCAGCTTGTATCTATCAAGGAAGATATGGTAGTCCGAGCACTTGATCACAACAAGAAGGTTGTGAGAAAGGGGGAGAGACCGAGATCTGTCTGAAGAAGAGTACAAGATATGTTGGTGATGAGCAAGGGAAGAGGTGATCAACCTTGCATCACATAAGGGCCATGATCCAGAGTCTTTGTGTCCCTTACATTGTTGGTAAGGCACAAAGACTCACTGGCCAATCCCTAGGCCTTGGAGACTTTACTCTTTTTCCCTCATCAAGGTTTTGTCCCAAAGGGTTTTCCTTGGTGAGGTTTTTAATGAGGAAGTTCTTCAAGGTTCCAAGCTTGACTTAGGATCACTAGAGTCAAGCTTGAGGGGGAGTGTTAACTTGAAGAAAAGAAATGGAGAGACAAAGGTGTGGAGTTGAGTTTGGGTCTGGTGCACAAGTAAAGCAAGATCTTCAGAGATTGTCTATCAAGGCTTCAAGAGGGTTTAAAGAAGTCTAGAAGTGTCCTGAAGTCTATGCAAGATAGGGTTTAAGTTCAAGAGGGACTTAGACACCATTTGGGGAGATTTGGTGGAGACAGTAACTCCAAAGTTACCACAGTAACTTTGGAGAGTTACCATAGTAAGAATTGGAGCAGTGTGAGTAAGTTTGGGAAGTGGTGTAATAGTGAATAGTGATGGAACGTTATTCACTATTACATAGCACTATACACTATTGGAGACACTATTCAAGAAGTGAAGAGTGTATAGTGTGTGGATAAGGTTCTAAGATCATATGGCATCAAATGGGAATCAAAGAGATGCCTTGTGATGAGGCTGGGCGAATTTGGTCTTGGACAGGCTGTCACTTGCTGTAAAGAAGAGACAAGCCTTGACTATGAACCTGGACAGCTACATGGGCAGGTTAAGAGGAGCCTAAGGAGAGCCAATCACAGCACAGCCTCAGTTTGAATTAAAGCAAGGCGCCAGCTTGCTTAGACCAATCAGAATCACATTGCAACAAGACCATCTCATCTCAGCCCTCCATTTCACTTCAGTTAATTATATCCATTAGATTTAGGTTTCTAATGTTGCAAACATTGTAAAGCTTATAAATAAGCTATCATGGACGAAATTGTAAGCTCTTAAGAGAGAGAGTGGGGTTTCCCCTCCTCCTTCATGAAAGGAAAGTTCTTTGATACAGAAACTCTCTAATCTCTATTCTCAAGTCTCTTAATCTCCTATTCTGGTTACTTAATCTC
This sequence comes from Raphanus sativus, assembly GCF_000801105.2. Taxonomy (NCBI): domain Eukaryota; kingdom Viridiplantae; phylum Streptophyta; class Magnoliopsida; order Brassicales; family Brassicaceae; genus Raphanus; species Raphanus sativus. The sequence goes on from NW_026620833.1 coordinate 2,913, forward strand.
TAGTCTCTTAGTCTCTTATACACTCATCCATACACCTAAACAAACTCCCATCTATCTCTCTCTCAAATCGCCATTAACAAACTCTTATCTCTCCATTGGAGTTCTTACACACACACACACTTATAGAGTTGAGATCTCTTGTAAAAACTCACATGGTATCAGAGCCTGGTTCATCAGAACCTGAGCTTAGCTTCCGCAAATCCACAGCTCTCATCTCAGCTCAAACCAAACCCTTGAAGACATGTTCATGCGATTTCAGTTTCTGGTGAGAAGAAGAAGATTGAAGCCATGAAGTGTCCTCCTTGTCTCTCAAGCTGTTCCTGTCTGTACCTGATGGAGTGATTCGTTGGAAGCAAAGGAGAATGGAGAGGCGTCATGAACCTCAAGCCAAAACTCCTTGTCCAAGAGCTACTTGCATCCGGGTTACAAGAAAGAAGATTACTTGAAGCTGGCGGCTTGGTGTATGAAGAAAGTGTTGAGATGAAGCAATAAAGATCAAGAGAGAGTTTAAGTCCATCTGCACAAGAGTGTCTTGGAAGACAAGTAAAAGTGTGTGGA
>NW_026620834.1:0-3469 GCF_000801105.2 Raphanus sativus
AGTATGCAACAACTGAAGCACCCACAAAGCCTACTGTCCAAGAAGAGAAGGGAAAAGAGAAAGAAGAAGCTGATGAAGACAAATGGGGCCAAGAAGACCTCATGGTGCTCTCATCTCTCCTTAGCTCTCTTGAACCCGCAATCATGGAGTCCTACTCCTACTGTGAGACCACCAAGCAGCTATGGGACACTCTGTACAAAGTGTATGGGAATGTTTCCAACCTGACAAGGGTCTTTGAAGTGAAGAAAGCTCTCAATGGTCTCAACCAAGGGGACATGGAGTTTCAATCACACTTTGGCAAGTTTAGATCTCTTTGGGCCGAGCTGGAGCTGCTGAGACCTCACACTGTGGATCCTGACATCCTCCTAGCCAGGCGTGAAGAAGACAAAGTCTTTGGAATGCTTCTCACCCTCAACACTTCCTATGGAGCACTAATCAAACACATCTTAAGAGCTGATAAACTCCCTGACCTAGATGATGTTTGTGCACAAATCCAGAAGGAAGAAGGGTCAGTAAGCCTGTTTGGAAGCAAAGGAGACTTAAACATGGCGCATCAAGCTGAGGAGATTGTTGCCAACAAAGCTGCTTACAAGCATGAGGATAGGAAGTCCTTGATCTGTGACCACTGCAAGAAGAAGGGTCATCTCAAAGACAAGTGCTGGATCCTGCACCCTCACCTAAAGCCCTTGTTTGAGAACTCGGTAGGCGCTACGCGTGCGGTCAGGTAGGGCCTAGCGCCGAATCAATTAATCGGAGATTTCTCGTGGATTAATCGGCGATTTTTTTAGGCTATATACTACTAATAATAACGAAATACACAAAAGATAGCATGGTGTAGTGGTAACTGCAGCGTTTCATACCACAGCAAACCCGAGTTCGAACCTAACAGAGGTTGATTTTAGTGTTTTTATTGTTTTTCTTTAATGAGGGGTAAAATCGTCATTACACATATTGTCTTCTTCCTTAGGTATTTGAGTTTCTGTAACTGTAAAACGCGACGGCCACAGATTTTGACGAGATATACATCATTTTTCTTCGTTTTTCTCATTGTTTTTTGTCAAAATTTCGTAGATAAAACATAGTTTACTAGATTTACAAGTTTAAATAAATAAAAAAATACAGTTTTTTCTTAAATCCGATTTTTTGAACGCATACCTACAACTCGCCACGGTGGCTCACCGGATAGCGATTTTGCGGCCGTTAACTCGGCCAGGCGGCCGAGTTTTAGAACAGAGCCTAAAGCCAAACAAGTTCAAGGAACCAAGATCACAGTACCAGGATGCAAGAGCTAACTTCTCAGCTGATGGTGTTGAACCGGCGACTCCAAACCAAGGTGGTGGAAGCGCCATGGCATCTACATCAGTGTACAACACCCCAAGGCCTAACCTGGATGAACTCCTCAAGAAGTCTGACTTGGATGCTCTCATCAAGGCCCTAAAAGAATCTGGTATCTCTAGAACTCTTGGTATCTCTCTCAATGCTTCTCACACTGCTGGTGATGTTTTAAACTTGTTAAAATCGGCTAAACCATTGATAATTGACTCTGGTGCTTCACATCATATGATTAGTGATTTAAACCTGATTAAAAACATAGTTCCAGCCTTAGGAAATGTGATGATAGCTAATGGTGATAAAATCCCAATTAAAGGGGTTGGCGATCTTAAGCTATTTGATAAAGAATCAAAAGCCTTTTATATGCCAACCTTTGCTTCAAACCTGTTATCTGTTAAGAGAGTCACAAATGATTTAAATTGTCATGTTACTTTCACTCCTAACAGTGTGTATTTTCAGGATATTGATTCAAGTAAGTTGCTTGGAAAAGGTGTCACAAAAGGAGATTTATACTTGCTTGAGGACACAAGACCAGCTTCTGATTTATCTGTTGCATTTGTTTCTGTTTCTGATTTCCCTAAAGATGTAATGTGGCATGCTAGATTAGGACATCCTCATTCTCATGCCTTAAACATCCTGTTGCCTAGTGTTAATTTTCAAAATGATTGTGAAGCTTGTATTCTAGGAAAACATTGTAGAAATGTGTTTCCTAAATCCAAGACTATCTATGATAATTGTTTTGACTTGATTCATTCGGATGTGTGGACTGCCCCATGTGCATCTAGAGAACACCATAAGTATTTCGTGACATTCATAGATGAAAAGTCTAAGTACACTTGGATAACTCTGTTGCAATCTAAAGATAGGGTGCTAGAAGCTTTTAAAAATTTTCAAAACTACATCACTAACCATTTCAATGTCAAGATTAAAATTCTTAGATCAGATAATGGTGGTGAGTACACTAGCACAGCCTTCAAACAACACTTAGCCGCGCATGGAATCATACATCAAACTAGCTGTCCCTATACTCCACAACAAAATGGTGTAGCTGAAAGAAAGAATAGGCATCTAATGGAGGTGGCCAGGAGCATTATGTTTCATGCAAATGTCCCTAAGAGGTTTTGGGGTGATGCAGTTGTCACTGCCACTTACCTTATCAACCGCACTCCCACTAGAGTCCTACTTGATTCCACACCATATGAGGTACTGAACAAGACTAAACCTTCCATATGACATTTTAGAGATTAGAAAGAGTTTTAAGAGATTGAGAGAGTTTGTGAATCAGAGATCTAAGAGTTTAAGAACAAAGAAATCATGTTTTACTATTTGAGAGCTCATACAGCATAATCTTATTAATGAGCTGAGATTACAAATATATAGAAAGAGAGGAATCAAAGGTTTGCGCAAATGAACCTAGACAGTTTACTATACTAAGCATGTGGAGTCAACATGGCAAGGCTGGATGGTTTGAATTGTATGGCTGAGAGAGCTCACATGCTTTGGACCTTTACAGCCTGTCCAAAGCTGTATGCGCCTCTCTTCCTTCACACAAGACTCAACGGTCTGATCACTATTCAAAGCCTCTCCTTTAGTCCAAAGCTCTTGCCATCTCTTCTCACTTGCCCGGGTAACTTCTTTTCACCTTTCACTATTACAGTAACTTCTTATTTACTGTGGTAACTAAAAGTTACTGTAATAGTGCCAACTCCAAATATGCTCAACACTTCTTCTCTTCTCTTATTACCACTTCATCTCAACACTCCCCCTCAAGTTTGACCATGTGAAACAAGTCAAGCTTGGAAGGACCATGAGATCTCCCTCGTTAAAACCTCATTAAGGAAAACCCATTGGGACAAAACCTTAATGAGGAAAGAGTAGAGATCACATGATCAGGAGAGTGTATAGACTAGTGCTTAGGCGAAAGATCAATGAGCCCCAATCTGATATGAATGGACTCCATTGTCTTTTGCCTTGCTGCCTTTGTGAACACATCAGCCAACTGATCCTCACTCCTAGTGTAACAAGGCAGAATCACCCCAAGTATCATCATCTGCCTCACCTTGTGACAATCCACCTCAATGTGTTTGGTTCTTTCATGGAACACTGAGTTAGAGGCTATATGGATGGCTGCTTGATT
>NW_026620835.1:0-3466 GCF_000801105.2 Raphanus sativus
CATGCCCTTTGTCCAAAGGATACAGAGCCCATTGGTCCTTGAAATTCCACCCTAAGCCACTAACACTGCCATTATCAATCCATGAAGCATCATTCGGCCAGGTAGGGATTCGGGGTATCCAAGGGGGCACTGTCTCCACTTCTGAAGAATGGGTACCGTCATGTTCCCCTCTTCATCCTCCTTTTCGTTAGCCGTCCTCCAACATTCGGCCTCGAGTGTCGCATGTTGAAGAGTACCATCGGGATACGACTTTCCCATTGAAGAGTTTGTCGTTCCTCGCCTTCCAGATGTACCAACAGATCCATGGGAAGGTATCGAGTTGTGGTCTCAAGGGAGCCACCTCTTTTGTCTTCCAAAACAGAAAGTTCATGTTTTGGTATATAGATATACTCGGGAAGTAACCCGGAAGGGACGGATAGTCCGATAAAGCCCAACCCTGCAGGGCTGGGGGGCACTCAAAAAGAAGATGATTAACGACTCACTGGGGCAGCACATCTAGGACAACTCCTATCGGTACCCAGGTGTCTATAAGTGAGCCTCCTGCTGTTGCCACACAGCCCGAGAGAGCTTGCCACAGAAATGCTTCATCTTGCTTGAGCTTTTATCTTCCAAAATGGCTTAGAAGACACGTGAAGCTCGTTCACTAACCACATCCTGTGTAAGACTCCGTTTCATTGATTGAGTAGATCATAACCGGTCTTAACTGAATATACTCTGACTGTAGTATGGTTCCAAGCATAACATCTGGTAATAGGGAGCGAGAGGGTTTTACCCAAGTATCAAAGGTAATCATCAGGATGAAAGAATTCTCTCAAAAGTGGTATATCCCACCCTTGGTATCATCCTTAATAAAGGACTGAACAAGGAGCTGGGGGAGCCTGTAGACAATAATGTTCGGCAGGTCTCGGTGGTCGCGCCCTTGAATCTGGAACCCAAGGCTCACTCCATACTCTCGTATCGTTGCCCGATCCAATTGTCTTCCGTAAACCCGAGAGGAGTAGAGGTTTTGCTGCCATGATACTACGCCATCCATATGATGGTGAGTATGTCCGTCGATCTTCTAAAGGAGAGGTGTGATGATAATACCTTCCTTTTAGAACTCGTGCCAGTAATGAATTAATCTCCACAGTTGTTTTGCAAGAAGCGCTATGTTGAAATCGTGGAAATCTCGAAAAACTAGTCCTCCAAAATCTTTAGGGAGTACAGACTTCGTCCCACGCTATCCAATGTAAACCTCTGCTGTTTTTTTTGAGCTCCACCAAAAGTTTGAAGTCGTGCTCCTGAGCTTATCAGTATACCTTGTGGAAGTAAGTAGCATAACATAAACATAAGTCGGGACTGCTTGAGCCACCGATTTAATCTGGACTTCTTTTCCTCCTTTCGAGAGAAGTCTCGATGACCAATTATTTGTTCGCCCAATGAGCCGATCTTGTACAAAAGAGAACACTTTCATCTTCGAACCACCAATTTGTTCAGGTAATCCAAGGTACATCCCCATGCCTCCTTCAGAAAGAAACCCTAACGCTTCTTTTATATCTTTTTTCCGAGAAGACTCCACTCGTTTCCAAAGAACATGGAGATTTTGACGTGTTTAATCTTGGCCTGAGGCTTTTCCATATATGTCGAGAAGTCCATGATCTCTTTGCATTGGCTTAATTCTGCCTGCAAAGAAAAGACTATCATCTGCAAAAAGGAGATGGGACCCTTGGGCTCGCTCTTGCAACCCGAAGCCCAATAACTTCTTCTCCATTTCTTCTCCATTTAGGAGTGAGATCAGTGATTCGGTGCACAAGATAAACAAAAAGGGAGAGAGGATCTCCTTGTCTCAAGCCTCTCTTGGTAGGATTTTCCCCTCGGTTGCCCGTTGACTAAGACTTGATATGAGACCGACGTGACACAACACATAAATGAGGTCAACTAGTCTTTTATCAAAGCCCATCTTCTCCATCAAAGCTGATATGAAATTCCATTCCACTCTATCGTAGGCTTTGCTCATGTCTGTTTTGATAGCCATAAAGTCTTGTCTACATCTCTGGTTTGTCCTCAAGGCATGAAAATTTTCTTGTGCTATTAGGATGTTATCCGTGATCAAGCGTTTGGCTACAAAGGCAGATTGTGTCTCTGAGATCAAACGCGGAATAACCCTCTTCAGTCTCTTGCAAATTAGCTTAGATATAATCTTGTAGCTAACATTACAGAGGCTAATGGGTCGGAATTCAGACATATCCCGAGTTTCTTCTTTTTTGGAATGAGGCAGAATTCGTTTGATTCAAAGCAGGATCGAATAGGCCAGTCTCGAAAAAGTCTGTACAAGTTTAACTATATCTTGAGCATCTCCCGCCAGAATCTCTGGAACAATCTACTCGTCATGCCATCCGGTCCGGGTGCTTTATCCGGGTTTATATCAAAAAGGCTTTTCTAATTTCTTGTTTCTGACGGTTTCTCTAAAGAGTAAACCATTGTCAGCCTGGGTCACCTTCACTAAAATGAACCGCAGGGAATTATCTATCTCTGATGGTGAGGAAGTAGAGAAAAGATCTCGAAAGTATTGAACAGCCACGTTCTCCACCTCGATCTCTCTCTCTACTAGATTCCCATGTTTGTCTTTTATACTGATGATCCGATTTTGGGCTCTCCTTTGCTTGGTGATGCCATGGTGGAATTTGTGTTTCTATCCCCATATTTGTGCCATGGTCCCTACTCTTTTGTTCCAAAAAGGTTCTCTCTCTAAAGGCCATAATAAGCTGTCTTCTTAGATCCTCCAATTCTTCTGCTGTAGAGTTTCATCATCTTCGGCAAGATCTATTTATTTTTAATTCTTCAATCAAGACGGCAGAGTATTGTAGGATTATTCTTTCTCAAGAACTGATTTTATTTCGACATGAGGTAACTTTTGATGAAAATTCCGACTGGAATTGCATCAAACTGTCCCCACCCCGAGGTTAGTGCTTCTTTGAAACTGGCTTTCCTATCCATCTCTTGTCAAATCTAAAATTTTTCTTTGTCCTTCGGGAGATAGATTGAATGCGTGCTAGGACCGGCCGGTGATCTGAACCCCATAGTCGTAGGAATTCTACAACTGACTGGCCAAATAAGGCATGCCATTCTTCATTAGCCACTGCTCTATCAAGCTTGCATTTAACTTTTCCGGTACTTCTTCTTCCCACCCACGAGAAGGAATTACCTTTATATGGGAAGTCAAGCATCCCACAATTTTCTAACATGATACGGAAAGGGAGGAAAGAGCTCTCTAAACGACGTCTTCCTCCCCTCTTTTCATGGTTACCAGTGATCTCATTGAAATCTCCAATCATAAACCACGCCCCACTGCGGTTGGTACTCATGCGTGACAATCGTTCCCAAACTAGGTCTCGATGTCTAACAACAGGGTCGCCATACACAAAAGTCATAAAAACTGCATGTCCTTCAAATCTGGTTTCAATATCAATCATGTGCGTATCCGCAT
>NW_026620836.1:0-3461 GCF_000801105.2 Raphanus sativus
ATCCTTGTGGTGTTCTTCATTCCATCATCATCCTCATCAACCGGTCCAACAAGAGAGTGCGTTAAAGCCAGCTTGTTAGATCCCATACCACTTGATCCATCTAGTCAAGTGCCATCATCATCGACCATCCTTTGTTCTCAAGAGAGTGCGTGAAAGCCAGCTTGAGGATCCATCTCCCCCACCTTCCAAAGGCTCCATCCGAGTCTTATATCATTTTGGTATCAGAGCCAAAGGATCCAATCCTTTGGTTGTTCTTACCCTTTGCTTTATATTGTTTCGTTGCTCTTATTTTCATAAATCAAAAACCCCATAAAAAGTTATTTCCTTGTTCTTGTTTACATTCGTGATTTGATTCATAAAAATTTCGAAAACCCAAAAATATTTTGTTCTTTCCTTATTGTTGATCACGCAAGTTTTCTAGTTTAATCTAGTTTCCTTTCATAGATCAGTCGAGTATTGTCTTTCCTTTCCGATTAAAAAACTTTCAAAACCCCAAAATATTTTCCTTTTATTTTTGTTTGTTTCGAAGTTTCAAATTTAAAACTTAAGTTACTGTTGGTGCTTTGATATTTTGTTGTTTGTGTTGAGTGACTAGCAAGGAACCAAACAAACATGGGTGATGAAAACGCCAACAATAGGGCTAATCCCCCAACCATGGAGCAGATCATGGCTGCCATGAGAGAAGAGATGAGGGCTGTTGTAGGAGAGCTTGGTCAGCAGATCAACACTCGTTTGAACCGGTTGGAGCAACCTCCAAGGAGAGGTCCATGCCGCAATCAAAACCCCATCCCTGAAGATGAAGATGGAGAGCATGAAGATGATGAGAGCATGCCGAGTCTTGATGATGATGATCCCCTCCAGAACCGCAATCCTAGGAGACAGGATCCACTTAGACACAACCGAGCTAGAGAAGCTCATCATAGAGAGCACAACAAAGATATTGAGATTTTATGAAGATTAAAGGAGGTTTGTGATGAGAATTAAGAACAAGAGTGAGTAATTAGTATCAAACCGAGATAGAGAGAGATAAGAGAGAGAGGAGTATTGCGAGAGTCAAGAGAGAAAGAGATAAGAGGAATTCATATTTCCTTGATTAAAATAGTTAACATGATACATGGTTAAATAGCAAATATAGAGAAACAAGACAAAGAGAACTATAATAAACTAAGCTAGTCTTCTCTGCGCACTGATCCGAGAAAGGGACAGGTCTGGATGGAGAGAGACAGCTCCCAACGGCAAGGAGATCATGTGACTTCTTCATTATTTAATTGTGCAACTTGCTTCTCCTTGTCTCCACACTCCAACGGTCGCCAGCTTCACTCTTCCTAGTTTAAATATATTCTTCTTGTCTTTGAATAACTCTTCATGGCGAATTGATAGCTTGATACCCAAGTATTGTACGGCCAGACTTGCCTCACAAGACTTGTGCTGATCAAGTGTTTCTTCATTCATCCGAGAGGCTTCATCTTCTTCTCTTCTTTGTTTCTCATGTCCATGCATCCATTTATTGCTTCATGTCAACAGATATTAAAATTGTTCCTCCTACTTTTACAGGAAAGTCTGATCCAGAAGCTTACATGGATTGGGAGAAGCGATTAGAGTACATCTTTGAGTGTTATGGCTATGGAGAACACAAGAAGGTTGCCCTAGCCGCTGCTCAACTCACCGAGAATGCACTTGCTTGGTGGGACAGGAATGTAGCTGAGAGGAGAAGGAACCGCTTTGGAGCAGCCACAACTTGGGCTGACATGAAATATCTTCTAAGGTTAAGATATGTTCCTGATTATTATCATAGAGACTTACAAAAACGTTTTCGCAAGTTGTCTCAAGGTAATAGGTCAGTCGAGGAATACTTTGAAGAGTTTGAGAAGCTGATGAACTCACTGGAGTTAGAAGAATCTGAGGAAGCTTTGATGGCTCAGTTCATTGATGGTCTTCAAGAGCGTATCTCCAGGAAGGTAGAAAGAGCTCAATATAGTGGCTTACATGAACTAATGCATTTAGCTGTGCAGGTTGAGAAGCAAATCAAGCGTAAGACCGTTACTAGTAGGTCTAGAAACTCACAACCTTGGACTTCTAATGTCAACAAGCCAAATGACAAAGGTAAAGCCGTAGAGATTGATTCTCGGTTCAAGGGTAAGGGTGATGATTCAAACAAGGGTCCTAGACAAGATCAAAACAAAGGTACTAACAATCAAAGAGCTAGAGATGTTACTTGTTTTAGATGTCAGGGACGAGGTCACATGGCTAGGGAGTGCCCAAACCAACGAGTCATGACTATCACCACCAATGGAGACTATGAGTCTCAAGATGAATCCGAAATGGAAGCAATGAACTCTGGAGAAGAAGTAGAGTATCCGGATACTGGAGAGATGTTGGTCACTCGGAGAGTACTAAGTACAATGACCAATCCTGAAGAGAAAGCTCAAAGAGAGAATCTCTTCCACACTCGCTGCACCATCAAAGCTAAGGTATGTAACTTGGTTATAGATGGAGGATCTTGCACTAATGTGGCTAGCAAGTATATGGTGGACAGGTTAGGTCTTGAGACAACCAAGCACCCTCGGCCTTATAGATTGCAATGGTTAGACAACAAGACTGAGCTGAAGGTCACGGAGCAAGCAAAGATATCTTTTAGTATTGGTAAGTACCAAGATGAAGTAGTGTGTGATATGGTACCAATGCAAGCCGGTCACATCCTGCTGGGGAGACCTTGGCAATTTGATAGAGCCACCTTCCACAATGGACGCACCAACTACTACTCTTTCAAGTTCAAGGACCGTAAGTACAACTTAGCTCCTTTGAGCCCATCTGAGGTGCATGAGTTACAAACTAAGATGAACAAGGAAGACCAGGTAAGTAAAACTAACCTTATGATTTCTCCTGGTGCTGTTTTAAAGACCTTGAGTGCTCAAGGCACTGTACTAATAATGGTTTTAAAAGAATGTTTAAGGTGCTGACTGGTTTTCCCGCTACCACCCGCAAACGCAGCTTTTGCGGTTCATAACGGTTGTTGGCGTTTCGAAACAATCACAGAAAACGCTACAAATCGCTACAAATCGCTTCAAACCGCTCCGAACCTCTTAAAATCAAAAGCTGGTTCCAGCTAGCGTTTGCGGTTGCGGGCGGTTGCGGGAGGGTAAATTTTTTTTCTTTAAAAACAGAATAAATAAAAATAATACTAAAAAAATCCAATAAAAATTTTCAATTGAAATAATAGAAATTGTAAAATGTATTCATATTATATTTCAATTTATATTATAAAAATTCAAAACTAAAATATTTTCTATAAATTTTTAAAATTGAATAATATGATTTTATAAATATAAATTTTATATTTATCATATTATTATGATTTTTAATATTTTTATAATTACATAAAATGTAAATATTGTTAAATTATTATTTAACAGATGTTGTGTTTGGTAGTTTACCAGTCATAAGAGTCCCGCAAACGCAAC
>NW_026620837.1:0-3461 GCF_000801105.2 Raphanus sativus
GGTTATTCTCCACTGATTAGTGGTTCCCAATCAAGCTTCTTATATATTGGTATGAGTTTTAAAGAGATCTCAACTCTATAGATGTGTGTGTGTATAAGAAACCCCAATGGGGAGATTAGAGTTTGTTGATCAAACCAGGATGAACCAATTGTTGAACTGAAGAGAAGAAAAGAATGTTGATCAGAAGAAGGGTTTGGAGATGTAAGGATGAAGTTGGGCAAGTGTGCAAAGATAGGGCGTCCCAGAAGTTCAGACGGTACGGACGGTACGGACGGACCGTGCAAACTTAGGGTGACCTAAAACATCTTTTCTACACTACTTGGAGACATTGGAGGTCTGTGCAAAATTAGGGTATGAGGTGTACGGTCAGCAAGTCCGTACAGCCATGAGAAACCTTAATATATATGTGCAAGGTCAGGGCAAAGCAATGGTATCAAAAGAGCATCAAGAAGATGCTGTGTGCAAGATAAAGTGGCGCATGGAGTGTGACACTATTGGAAACAGTTTATGCTTTAGTCCAAGACAGGCTGGCGAGAGTTGTAAAGGAAGAGACTAAGCTGGCGCATGTATTTGGACAGTGTAGTGGACAAATACATAAGGCAGTGTGGTTTGATTCTAGCCAAGTATTCAAATACTCAGCTGGCGCCAAAAGCAACTTGCAAAGTCTCCAAGAGCTGATCAAGACCATTCATTTGAAATGTATTAATCTCCACCCTCCATACCTTATCATTAGACTTAGGTTTTATGAGTTACAAGTTGTAAGCTTATAAAAGCATCATTGTGTGACGATTTTGAGCTTTAAGCTGTATGGGGGATTTCCCCTTACTTCTTCATATTCTCTAGTCTCTGGTTACCAATCTTCAAGTCTTGTTCTTAGTTTTATAGTCTCCATAATCACATAAACCTACACACCTAAACACTCTCACTTATACACTGCCTAATCTCACCATAAACAAACTCTAATCTCCCCATTGGGGTTTCTTATACACACACACATCTATAGAGTTGAGATCTCTTTAAAACTCATATGGTATCAGAGCCAGGTTCATCAGAACCTGAGCTGTTGCTTCCGCCATTCACATGCTCTCCCCTCAGCTCAAATCAAACCGTGAAGACACATCCAGCCGAGTTCAGTTTCTGAAGCAAAAAGAAGACTGAAGCCGTGTGGAGTCCTCCTTGTCTCTCAGCCGAACCAAGCAGTACCTGGTGAAGAGTCTTGTTGGAAGCAGAGGTGGATGGAGAGGAGTAATTAACCTCATCCAAACTCGCCTTGTCCAAGAGCTCTTGTTCATCCGGTTACAAGAAGAACACTTTCCAGTACATGGCGAGTAGAGAGCTTAGAGAAAGGAGGGGTCTTTGAGTTGGTGGTGAAAGGAGGTGGCCATGAACTGAAGGAGAAGGAGATGGGTGACGATCCAGGCTTCTAGACCTCCACAAGTCATGACCAGAAGCCTTGAAGCTTAAGGAACCAACCTGGTTTCTTAGAGTAAGCGATTCTGTTCTTTAAAAATATGAGCATGTGTTGATATCTGATTGTGGTGTGGTGTTATTGTTAACCTGTGGATGTTTAAAGATTGCTAAAAGGTTTTAGAATCTGTCCCAGGATGCATAAGAGTGTTGTTTAATGGTTGAGGATTGTTTAAAAATTGCTTAGAGTGGTTTTAAAATGCTTAGCCTGATTCTTGTATGAGTTGTGCAAGTTGTTAATACTTGTAGCTTTCATATCTTGAAATCTGTAAAGGTTATAGCATGGTGTGTGAGGGAGCAGTAGTGCTTAGCCTCTCGGTTCTTTGGTGATGCTTGTTAAGGTGTTTAACTAGGATTGTTAATCCGGCTTGCATACATGTTTAGTTTCCGAGTTTAGGTTGTTGCATACTGTCTTGTTGCTGCCTGATATTGAAGCATTAGATTCATGTCTAAGTGCTGAGTAAAGGAGCTTTAAAATTTGCCTAGTAGCTTGCATTGAATCTGTTTTGATCTTGCTTGTACTTGGATTGAAAAGCTTGCAAAGAGGGGAACTTGATGATACTTGTTTTCAATCTGTTGCAAAGCTTAAGACATTGGAGATCAATCTTGATGATTAGTCAAGATGTGATCCCAATGCATTGTTTCTGATCTTTGCTGGAGTTTGAGTGATGTTTCAGGTTCACAAGAGTGTTCACAGCTTCACCATCCATCCGAGTGAAAGAGGAAGAATGTAGTAGCCATTGTGGGTACAATGGAGTGCTAGAGAAGTTGTAGTAGCCATTGTTGGAGCAATGGAGTGCTAGTAAAAGAGTGGTGAAGCGCCACTAGTAGAGAGGCTCACTAAGGCTCACTTCCAAGCTTGACTTGTTCCACATGGTCAAGCTTGAGGAGGGGAGTTAAAGTGAGCAATCTATGTGTTCAAGAGGTCCATTGCAAGCAACTGAAGAAGGAGCCATCCGGGTCTAGGCAGTGGCGTGTCTAGGCAAGAGAGTGTTCAGAGTACTCTTGGCTGTGAGAAGATGAAGACTCTATCAGGGCGGCTTCTAGTGTGAGGTGACTGAAGAGGGAGAAGCTTCCACAAGCATTCCATACTAAGATGGCGAGTTCAAGGTGTTGCAATGGTGTGAAGATAAGTGATCATGTAAGCTATCCTTCCAAGCTTGACTTGTTTCACATGGTCAAGCTTGAGGGGGAGTGTTGAGACTTACATGATCTGAGAGTACTTGGTGGTTATTCAAGAAGAGGAGCAGATCAGTTATGAAGCACAATGAAGGATGTGGAGGCAATCTCCAATGCGGTCTCTAGAGTGAGATGGTTGGTATCACAGACTGAAGCATCTTATCATGAAGGCTTTAGTATCTTGGTGGTGACTCAAGAAGAAGAAGCAACCAAGACTCAGCTTGTATCTATCAAGGAAGATCAGAGAGTCCGAGCACTTGATCACAACAAGAAGGTTGTGAGAAAGGGGGAGAGACCGAGATCTGTCTAAAGAAGAGTACAAGATATGTTGGTGATGAGCAAGGGAACAAGTGATCAACCTTGCATCACATGAGGGCCATGATCCAGAGTCTTTGTGTCCCTTACATTGTTGGTAAGGCACAAAGACTCACTGGCCAATCCCCGGGCCCTGGAAGCTTTACTCTTTTTCCCTCATCAAGGTTTTGTCCCAAAGGGTTTTCCTTGGTGAGGTTTTTTAATGAGGAAGCTCTTCAGGGTTCCAAGCTTAACTCAGGATCTTCTAGAGTTAAGCTTGAGGGGGAGTGTTGAACTGAAGAGAAGAAAAGAAGCTTGTGCATAAATAGGGCAAGCTTCAGGTGATCTCCGGAAGAGTTCTACTAAGCTTCAGAAGAGGTCTGAAGTATTTATCATTGAGAAGTTAAGGTATGGAGGAACTGATGTTGATCAGAAGAAGGGTTTGGAGATGTAAGGATGAAGTTGGGCAAGTGTGCAAAGATAGGGCGTCCCGGAAGTTCAGACGGTACGGACGGTACGGA
>NW_026620838.1:0-3460 GCF_000801105.2 Raphanus sativus
AAGGCAGGTTCAATGTTTTTAATCAAGCTTAAATCACTAATCATATGGTGTGAGGCGCCAGAATCAATAATTAGAGGTTTAGCAGTTTTAAAAACACTCATAGAACTACCAACAATGTGAGATGCACTAAGAGAAGTACCAAGAGTTTTAGGTATACCAGATTCTTTTAAGGCCTTGATGAGAGCACTTAAGTCAGACTTTGTGATGATCTCATCTAGATTGGCCCTTGGTGTAGCATACACTGATGCAGAGGTCATGGCACTCCCCACGCCACTACTGCTTGCTCCCATAGGATGTGGTGTGGTTGGCTCTGTTCCCTCAGTTGAGAGATTGGCTCTTGCATCCTGGTGCTGGGGGCGAGTCTCTCTGAACTTGTTTGGCTTCAAGTGAGGATGGAGGAGCCAGCACTTGTCCTTTAGGTGACCTCTCTTCTTGCAATGGTCACAGATCAAGGCTTTCTTCTCCTCTTGCTTGTAAGCCTTGTTGGCCACAGCTTCTTCAGCTTGGTGTGCCATGTTTAGGTCTCCTTTGTTACCAAATAAGCCCACTGATCCTTCCTCCTTCTGGATTTGAGCACATACTTCATCCAGGTCAGGGAGCTTGTCAGATCTCAAGATGTGCTTAATCAAGCTACCATAAGATGGGCTGAGAGTGAGCAGCAGTCCAAACACTTTGTCCTCTTCACGCCTGGTTAAGAGAGTGGTAGGATCAGTTGTGTGTGGCCTTAGTATCTCCATCTCTGCCCAAAGAGACCTGAACTTGCCAAAGTGAGGTTGAAACTCTCCATCTCCTTGGTTGAGGGCGCCAATGGCTCTTTTTACTTCAAACACTCTAGTTAGGTTGGAGACATTTCCATAGACCTTGTAGAGAGTATCCCACAGCTGCTTGGTAGTCTCACAGTATGAGTAAGACTCCATTATTGCTGGTTCAAGAGAGCTGAGGAGGGCTGAGAGCACCATGAGGTCTTCTTGACTCCATTTTTCTTCATCAGCTACCACCTCCTCTTCTTTCCCATCTTTGCCTTGGATGGTTTGTTTTGGAGCTGCTTCTGTTATAGCATACTTCCATAAACCTCTTCCACCAAGAGCTCTCTTCACCATCCTGGCCCAAAAGAGGTAATTAACCCCTTTTAAGGTCACAGGTATGTTGAGATGCTTGTTGTTGTTGTTGTTGTCTTCCATTTCTCTTCAAACCGCCAAGAACAAATCAAGAACAGGAGAGAGAGTGTTTGGAAACAAAGATTTAAAACTTAAAACAGAGAATTTGCGGAAGTGAGAATAGGTTTCAAGAGCTTTGATGCTCTGATACCATGATAAATTGTGTGAATTAAGAGAGTACTAATTGTGAGAATAGAGAATCAAAGAGAAAGAAGTTCAAGATCCGAGAGAGAGAGAGAGAGAGAGAGAGAGAGAGAGAGTTGCGCAAGAGTAAAAGAAATGAGGAAATTATATTCCATACTTCATTTGGTTTGTGATACATGAGTATATAAAGAGGGACAAAAGAGCTAAAAATATCTAGGGAAATAGTAAACAAAGAATCCCACAGAAATACTAAACTAATCTACTCTTGGACTGATATGTGCAGATCGAGCAGGCTGATAATGACAGCTCCTAACGGTTGGGAGAAGCTCAGAATCCTTAAGTAGACCCGTGACCTTGCTACTAAACTCTTCCCTTCTTCCCTTTGTCGATTACACTTGGTTTCCTTGTGCATTGCTTCATTTAAATCAGACTCTTCTCATATCTTGCACTCCAAGATAGGTTAGACTTGTACGGATAGACTTGCATCTCAAGGCAAGGTGATTCTTTGCTTCATCTGATCGCCATAGACTTCTTCTTGCTTCTGATTGTTTTCTCATGCGCATACTCATCCCTTTATTGCTTCATGTCAACAGCAGGATCCAGCACTTGTCTTTGAGATGACCCTTCTTCTTGCAGTGGTCACAGATCAAGGATCTCCTGTCCTCTTGCTTGTAGGTTGCTTTGTTAGCTACCACCTCTTCAGCTTGATGCGCCATGTTCAGGTCTCCTTTGTTTCCAAATAGGCTCACTGAACCTTCTTCCTTCTGGATTTGAGCACAAACATCATCCAGATCAGGGAGTTTATCTGCCCTCAAGATGTGTTTGATAAGAGCTCCATAGGAAGTGTTGAGTGTGAGCAACATCCCAAAGACCTTATCTTCTTCACGCCTTGCTAGAAGGATGTCAGGATCCATGGTATGAGGTCTCAGTAGCTCCAGCTCGGCCCAAAGGGACCTGAACTTGCCAAAGTGGGGTTGAAACTCCATGTCTCCTTGGTTGAGACTGTTGAGAGCTTTCTTCACTTCAAAGACCCTTGTCAGGTTGGAAACATTCCCATACACCTTGTACAGTGTGTCCCATAGCTGCTTGGTGGTCTCACAGTAGGAGTAAGACTCCATAATTGAGGGTTCAAGGGAGCTAAGGAGAGCTGAGAGCACCATGAGGTCTTCTTGGCCCCATTTATCTTCATCAGCTTCTTCCTTCTCCTCCTTCTCTTTCCCTTTTTCTCCTTGGACAGTAGGCTTGGAAGGTGCTTCAGTTGTGGCATACTTCCATAGTCCTTTGCCGCCAAGGGCTCTCTTCACCATCCTGGCCCAGAAGAGATAGTTAATCCCTTTCAAGGTCACAGGAATGTTGAGATGCTTGTGGTTGTTGTTGTTTTCATCCATCTTGCTTCCAAATCGCCAAGAACAGGAGAGAGAAAGTTGAAAAATGGATTTGAAACAAGAACAGCAAAATCAGAGTAATTGCGGAAGTAAAAGAAGTAGGTTTCAAGAGCTTTGATGCTCTGATACCATGAAGATTTGTATGAATTAGTAGGAGAAGTGGTGAGAATTAAAGAAACTATTATGGGATTAGTGATGAACTCGCGAGAGAGAATGAGAGAGAGAGAGAGAGTATCAAAGAGTAAAGAGGAATTATATTTCCTTGAATTGATTCAACATGTTACAAGGTCTATTTAAAGACTAGACAAGAGGCATTGCGACAAGGGAGAAAAGAATAAACAATGAGATAGTACAAGTGAAAGATTAAACAATGAGGAGAGAGGTCTGATCGATCAGGCTCGTTCAGATGGGCAGAAAGCGACAGGTCACAACGGTTCCCTGCGCTTGATCAGCTCCTCCCTTCCTTAGAAATCCCGTGACCTTCCTCAGCTTCTCTCTTCCTTCTCATGTCGACATACTAAGCCTTCCTTGTCCATTTAAATAATACTTCACTCATTTAAATTCTCCCTCTCTCCCTTTGCCTTGCACTTCAAGTGATTACCTTAATATGCACTCTTCATCAAGGTCTCCTTGATAGCGTGTATACATGTGTTATCTTTTATTCTCTTCATGTCAACATGAACAACGATCTAAGAAGCTTTATTTGGAACCCCTCATCAGTGGAGAATAACCAGGAAGTTGAATAAGTCTCATAGGAGTTGTGATTAAGAAGAT
>NW_026620839.1:0-3457 GCF_000801105.2 Raphanus sativus
CACATAGTCTAACAAATGTAAAATAACCCGATAATATACAAACACAATATAAATAAAATTAGATAACCTATAATAAAATAAACAAATTAAAATATCTATAACGACTAACTAAAAATGGAACACAACTACATTACTTATCATAAAAATCATATTATAATATTTAGTTAACCCGACAATAGTAACATCCAAACTTTTACAATAAACGAGATCAACAAAAAAAGAATAATAAAATTAATGAAACCATAAAATAATGTTCCATGCATAATTAAAATAAAATATTTTAAATTAAAAAACAATTGTTAAAGAAAAATATAAATAATTCCATGCATAATTAAAATAAAGTCCTTTATATTAGAAAAATTGTTAAGAAAATGTATAATGAAAAAAAATCCCGCCCGTACGGCGGGCCGATCCTAGTAAACTATAAAATAGAGAGAGATTCATTGTTTTAAAAGAAAACACATATAAACATGGAAATCCCTCAGAAGAGCAGCCGTCGGTATTCTCTTTCTTGCTCCGGTGGTTGGTGGTTCTCACCGTCACCGGAAGCGGCTAAGACTCCGGGGAAAGAGGCTCCCAAAGCTCTTTATCGCTGGCTTTCTGTCTCCGGGAAAGGATGGTTTCTCTAGGATCTCTATCGCCGGCTTTGTGTCTCTGGGAAAAATGGTTTTTCTAGCATCTCGATCACCGGAACTTATGTTCTTGTATGGTGAATTAGTATTAGTTTGAAATCGTGGGAATACTGCTTTTGTATGGTTCTTGCTGTTTCAGTCACTTCGTCGCATCCTAAGTTGGCTTTTTGGGTTTGTTTTTTGTGATTTATGTTCGCTGTGGAGGTATCTACTAGATCTTATCTTGGACCTTTGTGGTTTTGGGAGATGGTTTCTAGACGAAGCAGTTAACTTGACCTTCAGTTTTTCTCTTGCGAGGAGGTGGGCAGTCTTTGTTCTGTAGGTCACTTGGCTGCCTTGCGAGTGTCCGCGTGTAAGAGCTGGTGGTCTTCTTTGACGTTTTCCCAAGTAGCGTTTCAAGGTCTTTTGTCTTTGTATCTTAGTTTTAGTGGTGGTTTCTGGTCATTCAAGTTTCACATGGATAGCAGCTGCTGGAATAGGTGTAGTTTTGATCTCTCGATTGTTTCTGATGTTTCTGGTTTTAGTATGGCTTGGTGATATTCTCTTCAGGGTTGGGACTGCTCAAGACATTTGTTCTTTAGGTCAGCTCCATTGATATTGAATTCTTCTGGAAATGTGGAACGAATAGACTTGTGGATATATATGAGTTTTAGGCTCTGTTTATGTCTTTGTTTTATTTTGTTTGGTTTATGTTCTTTATTTTTGGTTTCTTATCGACACTATGTATCTCAACTTTCTTCGAGTTAAAAAAGAAAAAACATGGAAATCCCTATTTATTATTTTTATATTTAGCCTTGACTTGAAAAATTGGAAGATAGCTGAATAGAAGATATTTTTATAGCACATCCACGTATTTATTTGAAAACAATTGTAAATAGTTTTTTTTATAAAATATGATATATTTATTTTATAAAATAAATTTCTGTGCGATATTCCTTACCTAGTTCACTTAGTAGCAAACCTTTTATATAAAACATAAGAAAATTACCAGTTATTATTAAAGATTAAATTCAGAAAACAACAACCAATAGAAAACACCTATAGATAGTAGATAGGATCAAGCATTCCTAAAACTTTGGTAAGAACCAACGAGCTTCAGAGAATGTAACAGCGGAAACAAGTGGTGGTAGTTGTTCAACCTTCTTTGTATCGAGATTGAATACAAAGATGTCGCTGTCGTACCGATTTATGTCATGAGAAGAGAAGTAAATGGAGTTACTAGTGATGACGCCTTCCTGGTCCTTAGCAAGCACTGTAACACCCAATTCCAAAATAATCGCCTCATCTCCCAAAGAAAAAAAATTTCCTCCCACTTAGTCTCCCCATTTGATGAATCCATCTTGAAGATTCTAAAGTTCCATGAATAGGACATAGAAGGACTTTTGCTCCTTACAATTAAGACATCTCCTCCTAAAGTGAGTACCACATTATTCCTCCGGCGAAGCTGATTGAATTCCCATGGTTCAGGCGATCTAATCCCGCCTGTTTTTTCAAGTTTTACGCATCCCCCTACGTTAACTCTGTACACTTGCAGAGGAAACTCACCAGAAAAGTCGAAAATACGGAGTTCATCTTCGGTAAGACCATAGAGCTTGTGATCTTTGAATACCATGTCTTCTTGGTATCGGATGCCTTTTTGGGAACCTGACACCTGTTCCGAGATTTTTTTCCACGAGCTATCTCCTTTCTTGAAATAAGCAAAATCTTCTCGTATAACAAGGTAATCTTTGCTTCTCTCGTCTATCCACAATATGGAAGAGTTAAATCCCTACGATATAGGTAGGTTGATCCTCTCGAGGGTTAAAAGATTTAAAATATAAAGAGGGACTTCATGAAAAGTCTCCATCAAAAGCCAGCTTCTACAAGTAGCCAAACATAAACTATCTGCAAAGTCGTCGCCAAGATGTTGAGTTTTGTAGAGCTTTTCTTCTTTATCTTCGGGATTTAACAAGAGACAGTAATTTTTTTCCTCGGGGAATAGAATCATCCAAGGGATCTTATTGTTTGGTTTTGATAGTCTCGAACCAGATAGCCAAGATGAACAAACCGATTTAGCTCGGTCGAAATCGGCAAATCCAAGGCGCTCGAAGATCGGTTGCATGAGATCTAGAGGAAGCTCGGACCAGCAATTAGGAGGAGATAGGGCTAGGTCTAAAGGTTGTGAAGCCATCTCACGAAATCTTAAGCCTTCAATTTTGGGAGAATATAAGATTTTCTTTGTCAATAAATGTAGGCTACTTAAAGCCTACAAGCTTCATTTTTAAAGAAGCAAAAAATGTTGTATTTTGCAATGATCATTTATTTGCTTATCTAGTTTGATGCATGTCCATAAGACTGTATATAGTAAAAAAATGTAAATTATACCCAAATCATATTTGTTACTTTTTAATCATGGATACATAAGATTTATGCATATAAGAAAATTATGCATATCGTAAGTTCATAATTTTAGAAGGAACACGTACTATTGTCATAAAATTCATCAAATTCTAAATAAGAATATAATATTTTTATTATTTCCAGCATTTATCAAATTCTAAATAAGTATTTAATATCGGAAACTAAGGAATTATAGATTTGTTGCAAAGTTGCATGTATCTTATTAGGATCGTATACAACTCATCTTTCTAAATAATAAAAATCTCATTAAAAAAAGGAGATTTTTTTTCCTTTTTAGATTGTAGATGATCTACACCATGATGATAATCTACATTCATCATATGGTATGATCTACAAATTGTGATTTTCTGTGCATAAATGAAAAAAATTACTATATACGTGTCTTATGGACATGCATCAGATCTATCTTATTAAAATAGAAACAT
>NW_026620840.1:0-3454 GCF_000801105.2 Raphanus sativus
ATGCCAAGATAAAGATTTTCAGGTCTGATAATGGAGGAGAGTACACTAGCAATGCATTCAAGCAACATCTAGCACAGCATGGGATCTTGCATCAAACGAGTTGTCCATACACTCCACAGCAAAATGGAGTTGCTTAAAGGAAGAATAGACATCTCATGGAGGTAGCAAGAACAATGATGCTTCAGTCTAGAGTTCCTAAGAGATTCTGGAGTGATGCTGTGACTACAGCTTGTTACTTGATCAACCGAACCCCTACTTTGGTGCTGCAAGGGAAAGCTCCCTTTGAGGTATTGAACAAGTACAAGCCTTCTTTGGAGCATATGAGAGTGTTTGGTTGCCTTTGTTATGTGATGGTGCCTGGAGAGATGAGAAACAAACTTGAAGCTAGGAGTGTGAAGGCTATGTTTATTGGGTATTCCTCAAGTCAAAAGGGGTACAAGTGTTATGATTCTGACACAAGAAGAGTGTTAGTATCAAGAGAAGTCAAGTTCATAGAAGAAAGAGGTTACTATGAGGAGCAGAATCAGGAAGATTTGAAGGATCTTACCTCGGATAGAGCTTCTACATTGAGAACCATCTTGGGGGTCTTGGAATCAATATTACCCAGGATCAGAATATGCGATCAGCATCAAGAGAGCAAGGAGTGCCTGGTCCGAGTCAACATAGTCCCCACCTTGATCATGTGGGGGGAAATCAAACCAGAGAGAGTTCAGCAAGTGAAACCAGAGATAGCTCAAGTGGAGAGGAGAGCTCTGGTTCTCATGATCAAGGTGGTTCTCATGATCAAGGTGTGGAACCAAGTGATCAGCATGGTGGAGCTGAAGAGAGTCAGCTTGAAGAAAGTGGAGATGCACAAGAGAGTTCACCTCAGCATGGAGATCAAGTACCATTGCAAGAGCAGGAACCAGAACAAATCTTGAGAAGGAGCACACGAGTTAAGAGGGATGCTTCCAACTGGGTAAACACGAGAGTGTACTACAATGCCCAGGCTGTGGAGCATCCTTCCCAAGCTGTGTGTTCTTTTGAAACTTCCCGGAAGAACATTGTGCATTTCAAGTAAGCTTGGATGAGAGCTATGTACCAAGAAGCTTTGAGGAAGCTATGTTGATACAAGAATGGAGAGACTCAGTCAATGCCGAGGCTGATGCCATGATCAAGAATGACACATGGTATGAGAGTTCCTTACCTAAAGGGAAGAGAGCTGTATCAAGTAAATGGATCTTCACTATCAAGTATCTTCCAAATGGAAAGATAGACAGGCACAAGACAAGACTGGTAGCAAAAGGATTTACTCAAACCTATGGAGAAGATTACATTGATACATTTGCTCCAGTGGCTAAACTCCATACAATCCGAGTGGTTCTTTCATTGGCAGTGAATCTAGAGTGGGATCTATGGCAAATGGATGTAAAGAATGCATTTCTACAAGGAGAACTTGAAGATGAAGTGTATATGTTGCCACCACCTGGTCTTGAGCATCTAGTGAAGAAGGGAAATGTTTTGAGACTGAAGAAAGCAATCTATGGTCTCAAGCAATCTCCTAGAGCTTGGTACCACAAGCTGAGCACAACCTTGAATGGTAGAGGGTTCAGGAAGTCAGAAATTGATCATACTCTTTTTACATTGGTCACCCCCTCAGGTATCATTGTAATCCTTGTATATGTTGATGATATTATCATCACTGGTTCTGATAAAACAGGTATCAAGGAAACTAAGGAGTATCTCAAGTCTGTCTTTGATATCAAAGATTTAGGAGAGATGAAATACTTCCTTGGTATTGAGTTGTGCAGAGCCAAGGAAGGATTGTTTATCTCTCAAAGGAAATATACACTTGATCTTTTGAAAGATGCAAGTGCATATGGAGGCAAAGTGGCTAAAATGCCTATGGAGGATGGGTACAAGGTCCCACGTGAGGGGGAGATTGAAGATAGCAAGCTCTTCTATGATCCAAAGCTTTATAGAAAGCTTGTTGGTAAGTTAATCTATTTAACCATCACTCGGCCTGACATTTGTTTTTCTGTGAATCAGGTAAGCCAGCATATGCAAGCTCCAAAGGAACACCATTGCAGAATGGTAGAGAGGTTGCTGATGTACCTGAATGGGACTCAAGGTCTTGGTGTATGGATGGGTTGCAACAAGAGTACAGAAGTGGTGGGCTATTGTGATGCTGATTGGGCAGGAGATAGAGCTGATAGAAGATCAACCACTGGCTATTGCACTTTCATTGGTGGGAACTTGGTTACTTGGAAGAGTAAGAAGCAGAAGGTGGTCTCATGTTCTAGTGCTGAAGCCGAGTATAGAGCCATGCTGAAGCTAACCAATGAGCTTGTGTGGATCAAGGGGATTCTGAAGCACTTAGAGATCGATCAAGCTACACCAATGACTATGCACTGTGATAACCAAGCAGCTATTCACATTGCATCCAACTCAGTGTTCCATGAGAGGACCAAGCACATAGAAGTTGATTGCCACAAGGTCAGACAGATGATTGTGCTTGGAGTGATCTTACCATGTTACACTAGAAGTGAAGATCAGTTGGCTGATGTGTTCACCAAGGCTGCGAGGCAGAAGACAATGGAGTCCATCCATATCAGGTTGGGCCTCATTGATTTGAGCAAGAGGAGCTGATCCCCTTAGCTATGAGGTCTTCACTCTTTTTCCCTCATCAAGGTTTTGTCCCAATGGGTTTTCCTTGGTGAGGTTTTTAATGAGGAATATCTCATGGCTTTCCAAGCTTGACTTGTTCCATATGGTCAAGCTTGAGGGGGAGTGTTGAGATGAAGTGGTAATAAGAGAAGAGAAGAAGTGTTGAGCATATTTGGAGTTGGCACTATTACAGTAACTTTTAGTTACCACAGTAAATAAGAAGTAACTGTAATAGTGAAAGGTGAAAATAAGTTACCCGGGCAAGTGAGAAGAGATGGCAAGTGGTTTGGTTTGGAAGAGAGTCTTAGCACAGTGATCAGACCATTGCACACTAAAGGGAAGGAAGAGGCGTGCCACTCCAGCTTTGGACAGGCTGTAAAGGTCCAAAGCATGTGTGCTATCTCAGCCATTCATTTCAAACCGAGCCAGCCTGCCTTGTTGACCTCACATGCTTTACATAGTAGTTTGTCTAGGTTCATTGCGCAAACCATTGATCTCTCTCTTACTATATATTTGTAATCTCACCACATTAATAAGATTAAGCAAGTTATGTCTCTTTTCTCTCTAGTCTTGGTTACTATTCACTATTAAATCTAAGAACATTTCTTGATACTTTAGTCTCTTAATCTCTTTCAATCTCCTTTAATCTTCATTAACACTCAGATTATACAAAATAATAATTTATTCAACAACCTGGTTATTCTCCACTGATTAGTGGTCCCAAATAAAGCTTCTTAGATCGTGGTTCATCCTGGTTTGATAAGAATCATGAAGCTATTTCCATAGGTCCGAACAGGCTAATCTGGAA
>NW_026620841.1:0-3451 GCF_000801105.2 Raphanus sativus
TCTCTGAAGATCTTGCTTAACTTGTGCAACAGACCCAAACTCAACTCCACACCTTTGTCTCTCCATTTCTTTTCTTCAAGTTAACACTCCCCCTCAAGCTTGACTTTAGTGATCCTAAGTCAAGCTTGGAACCTTGAAGAACTTCCTCATTAAAAACCTCACCAAGGAAAACCCTTTGGGACAAAACCTTGATGAGGGAAAAAGAGTAAAGTCTCCAAGGCCTAGGGATTGGCCAGTGAGTCTTTGTGCCTTACCAACAATGTAAGGGACACAAAGACTCTGGATCATGGCCCTCATGTGATGCAAGGTTGATCACCTCTTCCCTTGCTTATCACCAACATATCTTGTACTCTTCTTCAGACAGAACTTGGTCTCTCCCCCTTTCTCACAACCTTCCTGTTGTGATCAAGTGCTCGGACTACCATATCTTCCTTGATAGATACAAGCTGAGTCTTGATTGCTTCTTCTTCATGAGTCACCACCAAGTTACTGAAGCCTTCATGATAAGATGCTTAGTCTGTGATACCAACCATCTCACTCTAGAGACCGCATTGGAGATTGCCTCCACATCCTTCATTGTGCTTCATAACTGATCTGCCCCTCTTCTTGAATAACCACCAAGTACTCTCAGATCATGTAAGTCTCAACACTCCCCCTCAAGCTTGACCATGTGGAACAAGTCAAGCTTGGAAGGATAGCTTACATGATCACTTATCTTCACACCATTGCAACACCTTGAACTCGCCATCTTTGTATGGAATGCTTGTGGAAGCTTCTCCCTCTTCAGTCACCTCACACTAGAAGCCGCCCTGATAGAGTCTTCATCTTCTCACAGCCAAGAGTACTCTGAACACTCTCTTGCCTAGACACGCCACTTCCTAGACCCGGATGGCTCCTTCTTCAGTTGCTTGCAATGGACCTCTTGAACCCATAGATTGCTCACTTTAACTCCCCTCCTCAAGCTTGACCATGTGGAACAAGTCAAGCTTGGAAGTGAGCCTTAGTGAGCCTCTCTACTAGTGGCGCTTCACCACTCTTTTACTAGCACTCCATTGCTCCAACAATGGCTACTACAACTTCTCTAGCACTCCATTGTACCCACAATGGCTACTAACTTCTTCCTCTTTCACTCGGATGGATGGTGAAGCTTGGACACTCCTTGTGAACCTGAAACATCACTCAAACTCCAGCAAAGATCAGAAACAATGCATTGGGATCACACCTTGACTAATCATCAAGATTGATCTCCAATGTCTTAAGCTTTGCAACAGATTGAAAACAAGTATGATCAAGTTCCCCTCTTTGCAAGCTTTCCACTCCAAGTACAAGCAAGATCAAACAGATTCAATGCAAGCTACTAGGCAATTTTTAAACTCCTTTACTCAGCTATTAGACATGAATCTAATGCCTCAATGTAAGGTAGCTTCTAGACAGTATGTATCCTCTTTAAAGAACCTTTAGCTTTAAAGTCCATACATACTAATCTTCAAGACTATATGCAACAGCTTTAATCGGTTTCAATCCATGTATGCAAGCAGATTAAACAATCCTATCATGCACCATTATGAACCGGAGCTAAGCATATTCAATCTCACACACCATGCTTCAACCTTAAGTGATTTCTATTCATGAATGCAAGCTGGATAAGACAACAAATCTACCATCCTAACAAGACATTTCATTAAGAATCAGGCAAGCACTTTTTTAAACAACTCTCTAAGCATTTTTAAAAACACTCTCAACCACTTAACAATATTCTTTAAGCATCCTGGGACAGATTCTAACATTATCAATGTCTAGCAATCTTAAACACACCTCAGGATATCAATCACAAGACCACACAACCTGTTAATCAACACACAAGCTCAATATCAAGATGGTTTCAAGGATAGCTTACTCAAGGAACCAGATTGGTTCCTTTAACCTCCATGATGAACCGGCCATGGCTTTGTTGGGTCTATGGAGTCTGGATCGTCACCCACCTCCTTCTCCTTCAGTTCATGGCCACCATCTTGAACATCTCACTCACAAGACCCCTCCTTTCTTCTTACACCAAGCCGCCAACATCAAGTGATCTTCTTTCTTGTAACCCGGATGCAAGTACTCTTGGACAAGGAGTTTTGGCTTGAGGTTCATGACGCCTCTCCATCCTCCTTTGCTTCCAACGAATCACTCCATCTGGTACTGACAGGAACAGCTTGAGAGACAAGGAGGACACTCCATGGCTTCAATCTTCTTCTCCTCACAAGAAAGTGAAATCGCATGAACATGTCTTCAAGGGTTTGGTTTGAGCTGAGATGAGAGCTGTGGACTTGCGGAAGCTAAGCTCAGGTTCTGATGAACCTGGCTCTGATACCATGTGAGTTTTTACAAGAGATCTCAACTCTGTAAGTGTGTGTGTGTGTGTAAGAACTCCAATAGAGAGATAAGAGTTTGTTCTTGTCGATTTAGAGAGATAGAGATGAGGGTTTGTTTAGGTGTATGGATCAGTGTATAAGAGACTAAGAGACTAGAGATTAAGTAACCAGAATAGGAGATTAAGAGACTTGAGAATAGAGATTAGAGAGTTTCTGTATCAAAGAACTTTCCTTTCATGAAGGAGGAGGGGAAACCCCACTCTCTCTCTTAAACATTACAAATCGCCCATTACATGTATTTATAAGCCTTACTACTTGCAATATCATAAACCTACATCTAATGGTTGATAATACTTGAAGTTTAAATGGATGGTGTGGATGAGATGGTCTTGTTGCAATGTTTGAAGTGTGATGGATAAGGTTGCTTTAATTCAAACAAGGGAAGCTGGCGCCTTGCTTCTGATTGGCTCTCCTTAGGCTCCACTTCATCTAGCCATGTTACTGTCCAGATTCATAGTCAAGGCTGCTCTTCCTTTACAGCAAGAGCCAGCCTGTCCTAAGACCATTTCGCCCAAACACTATGCAATGGCATCTCCTTGATTCCCATTTGATGCCATATGATCTAAAAACCTTATCCATACACTATACACTTTCCACTTCTTCAATAGTGTCTCCAATAGTGTATAGTGTTCTGTAATAGTGCATTGTGTTCCATCACTATTCACTATTACACCACTTTACCCAAACTTACTCAAACTGCTCCACTCTTACTGTGGTAACTTTCTAAAGTTACTGTGGTAACTTTGGAGTTACTGTCTGAGCCAAATCTCTCCAAATGGTGTCTAAGTCCCTCCTGAACTTAACCCCACTATTGCATAGACTTCAGGACACTTCTAGACTTCTTTAAACCCTCTTTAAGCCTTGATAGACAATCTCTGAAGATCTTGCTTAACTTGTGCAACAGACCCAAACTCAACTCCACACCTTTGTCTCTCCATTTCTTTTCTTCAAGTTAACACTTCTTACTCACAACTCCTATGAGATTTATTCAACTTCCTGGTTATTCTCCACTGATTAGTGGTTCCAAATAAAGC
>NW_026620842.1:0-3445 GCF_000801105.2 Raphanus sativus
TACCAAAATATTTGTTAAATTATTAGTGAAATTTTTCATCGTAAAATATTCCGCGCTTCCAAAGCGCGGGTCAAAATCTAGTTGTGGTTAAATGTATTTATTTAGTTATATGTATTATGTTAGGCCCCAAGGTAGTTGTTACATGTTGTAACTACAAGTTGTAATTTTTTCTGTAACAAAAATGTTTTATACAGTTTAATTGTTATATGCTGTGATTAGCATTAGCACAAGAGTAATATCTGTCACCTCTTTATCATGTCACTTATTTCTCTGCTGCAACGACCATGATTTTAACATATTTTCTTGTGGTAGAAAGATAATCCATATAAATAAACGTTAAATTAAAAGAAAGGTAACAAAAAAAGCAAAAGTTTAACATTCAACTTTCATATACTGCTATGAATTAATAGAACAAGTCATACTGTTTGGACTGTGTATAAGTATAAAATGTTAACAGAACAACACATGTATAACGCCCCAATCATTCATGACTAATAGGCCTCTCACACCCGTTTACTCGGTCTGTGAGTGTCATTCTATGCGACGAGAGGTGCGTTAATTTTTTGGAGGCTCGAATACTTTTTTACTGACCCTGTAATATCATGTGACATTTCTCCATACTTGGCCTCACCTACACGATATCACGAATCACTTTCAGATATGTCATAAACCTTCGACTACTTCAGTTCAAGCAAACTTAAATATAGAATTCTTTTTGGATGTGTGACCAAAAAAAGTAAATGCACTTTGATAACAAAAGTAGTCAAATCAACTCTTTTAGATTTTTCCTATACTACAAACCTAGACATTACAAAATGATTTGATATTTGTATTTTTTTTTTATGTACTGAAAATCATTATCTAGTGCTAGTTGTTCTATAGAAAATTACTATCTAATGTTAATTATTATATAGGCGGTAAGATATGTGTTGGAGACAATCTATCTTATTAAAACAGAAACATTCTGTTGGACCTAACATTTATTTTGTAAGTTTTTAAATTAAATACGCTTTTATACTTTATAGTTAAACCTACATTAAATCACTAATGTTTCTTTCTTTATACTATTATCCATGTTTCCAAACAATATACTTATTTCTTTATACTACTATCAATGTTTCCAAACAATATAACTTTAATACTACTATAAATGTTTCCAAACAATACAATAATTAATCTTAGTTATTTTATATCTATCATTTTCTTTTTAAAATTTTGTAAAAACGTCATAGTTTCATAAATTGTAAAATAATGAACTTTAAAGTTTGGATTATAAGATTAAAATTTTTGAAACTCTTACAATTTAAATCAAATTAGATTACATATCGGTCATCCAACAGTTCAATCGGTTAATCTCAGGTTTTAGTGTTTTTTTTTAATATGAATATTTTAAAAATCTAAATTGAATTGTTAGATCTCCGGATTAACGGGTATAATCACAATCGGGTTGTATTTAAAAACACTGATTTAAATGCAAAAATATTTTAAATACACACTCTTAAAAATTACCAATATATTTCTTAAATTATTAATGAAATTCTTCATCGTACAATATTCCGCGTTTCCAAAGCGCGGGTCAAGATTTAGTGTTTTTTATAAGTGATTACATGTAAAAAGATAACAAATAATCAATGCGTCTAATATGTAAGTTAGCAGATAATCATGTGAATATCCAATGTCTTTGGGAGACATCCATGTTGTTCCTGTGTAGAATTCAAAAGCTCATTCTCTCTGCCAGCGAGTATGATTCCAACATCACCCATAAACGATAAATCAGACCTAGGAATTGCTTGCACAGCCGTGAACTAGTTCACCCACGTCATTGTTATCTATGTTAAAAGTGTCATATTAAAAAAAAATCCGACAATTTATTTGTTAGTTATATCATATACGTTAAGGATAACTGAATTTATTAACCTTTACACTTATCAGTTAGCATTCAAACACTTATTCTACTCATCAATTTTATGGGTATCTTTGTTAGAGTTTACTGGACATCTAACCATCTAACATCAACAACCATCATGATATAAACTTCCTCCTGTTCCCGATAAGATTACACTGCTTCCGCCGCTCCCACGGTCACGCTTCTCGTATTGCTCCCACCACCGGTGAACAACTCCATGGAATGCTTGTCTTGGTACTTGCAAATCAATTTTACTCCTATGTTAGGATTCATATCATATATGTGTTCACATATGTAATTTTAAGAAGAAAAAACATGAATCTTTATCTCAAATGATATCTTCTCACTTATTCTTTGTTTCCCCTACCTTGGCGGAATTGTACTCAAGTAAATATATATCTTCCATCTAGAAAAAATGATTCAAGAAAATCTTTAAGAAGATATATATATACTTAATAGATAAGGGACTTACTTTTATATGTATTTGTCTTCTACGATTCACACTGTCTTTATGCGACTGCTTGAAATTATTCTTTTCCTAGTGAGCTAAATATCTGAGAGGTGTATAAAACGCAACCAAACAAAATAAAGATTGAGATCAAGAAATATGCGTGTAGAAGACTAAGTAAAATGGACTAATTCTGACAATATATCTTAGGCACTATGACATAGGCCTATAGGTTAGTAAGGGAAAAATTGGTTTATGAAATATCAAACAGTTACTTGCATAGTAAATTGCTAATTATGGCATTGAAGTGGATATGAATATCAATTTCAGTATTTTATTTATAAAAAGGCAAACTATTTACACAACTACTTTGCAATCTATGAATCATCGTAGGAGTCTTCTGTGAAGATTTTTTTTGTATATCTAGCTTTTGTTTTACCAATTTTAAGTCTAGCTATCTTAACAAAGTGTTTAAGGGTCATACTAAAGTATATTATCTTAATTGTAACACTGGGTTTTGATCTAATCCCTTGCTTTCAAAGCACGGGATTCTTCTACAAATAAAATCGAATTGGAAAGAAAATAAAAATGTTTATTTTTTGTAAAAAGTAAATCTAATTATCTATATAATTGTGTTGATTGTATTTGCTTCAAAGCACGGGATCGCTTATTTTCTACACTTTTTGTAACATGAGAATTTGCACATTTACTTATGTTAAGATCTACGCTTTGTGCAGAATAAATCGTCTATATTTATTACTTATTTGTTTTTTGCATATTATGAAATAATAAAATAATAATTATATATTAAATAACTAAGAAATCAATTACTATTATGTAATAAATTGACGTGCGCATATAACCATACGATCACTCTTGTTTGTTCGCAATAATTTTAGGGTAAATATATCAAAATAATCAATCTTATATATGTATATATGTACAATTAAATTTAAATGATACTAACATAAATATATAATATACTTTTAATATGGATAATTATTAAATGAGGTTTCTACTCATATGATTTTATGATTATTTCATATTTGTGTAACAAAATTTTACACCAAGGAATTTTTTTTAATGTGTGA
>NW_026620843.1:0-3443 GCF_000801105.2 Raphanus sativus
CTCTCTTAGTCTTTTACTCTCTCCATCTCTTACACTCGCCCATACTCTGTTTCTATTACTCTCTTACATCATATTGTCACTTTTCTCACATGGTATCAGAGCTTCAAGCTCTTGAGAACCTATAAAGCTTCCGCAAATCATTTCCAGTTCTTATCTCTCTTTAAAACTCTGTTTCTGTTCATCCTTGTATCTTCTGGTCCAAAGCTGTTCCAGGAGGGAATAGACTCACCAGATATCAAGATAAAGGAGGACTTTAGCTTCTGGAACTCAAGAAGGCTTCAGCTCAGTCCAGCAAGCCTCATCAAAGTCCAGCTTCAAGCTCTGTTCTTGCAAAACCAGTGGGTGCCATCTATTATCCACTGGTCCAAAACTCTTCATAATGGAGAAACCAAGAAGCATGGCGGTTTCTGTGGTGCTAAAGGGGTCAAATTACCTTGTCTGGTCTAGGGTGATGAAGACAGCACGGGCTTCTTCTTACCCTCAGCCCAATGTATACTGACCTCATTAAGCACATATTGAGGTCAGAGAAGCTTCCCACTCTGGATGAAGTGTGCTCCCAAGTCCAAAAGGAGTTTGGCTCACATAGCTTGTTTGGAGGAAAGGAGTCTCTTTCACTTGCAAACAAAGCATCCGCCAAGTACAAGAAGTCAGAGGGGGGAGAACTTAAATGTGAGCACTGTCAGCGTGAGGGGCACACCAAGGAGAAGTGTTGGGATCTTCACCCACACCTCAAACCTGCCAAGTTCAGATAAACCATGTCCATGGAGGTACAAGGAACTAGCTCAGGTTCCTTGAGTTGTAAGCTAACCTCCTGAACTTTAATATGAGCTTGTTCAATTATTTTAAATTGTTTCTGTTTTGTGTGCAATGGTTTAGGATTATAAGTTTGCTAGCATGGTTATGTTTAGCTTCTGTCCTAGAATCATTGATCTAAGTTGTGTGTGTGCTAGGCGAGTTGTTTAGCTACTGTCATTGTCTTGTTGCATTGCTAAAGGTCTAGGAGAGTTTCCTGGTCTTGTAGTGCATTCATTCTGTTTAAAGTGATTAGTTGATTTGTCTAGTTGTTTAGTCTCTGTTCTTGATGAGTTATCATTCTTGATCATCTAGTGTGTTGTTTGCATGGATTTGAACTAGATGAGTTGTTTAGATTCTGTCCATTGCATTTTTCTTAAACATTGGGATCAGACTTGATGAGTTATCAAGGGTTGATCCTAGTGTGTGTGGTCTGATTCTTGCTGGAGTTTGAGTGATGTTTCAGGTACACAAGTGTTGTCTCTGTCCATCATCAAATCAAGACAAAGAAGAAGGCTTTGCCCATGCTGTTCAGAGCCTACACATGGTGTATATTCCTGACCATGGAGAAATTGTTAAAGAGGAGACCAGGTGGTAATAAGTGGGGGCTGAAATAAAATATGGCTGGGCTTTGAAGATACTGCCAGAAGGAGTTTGATGGAGAGGCAGACCAGTGTTTGATCAGTCACACACCAAGCTGGAGCTCCTCATGAATTGCAAGAACCGGTTGAATTAAGCGCAGCCTGTTTGGGTGTTGAGCTCCTGGTTCAAAAGAAACACAAGAGGCAGTGGAGATGAGATCAAGGGATGAACTGGTTGACTTAAGCGCAGCTGTAGGGGTGATGCGCTCCTGGTTTCAAGACTCAGTATTGCTCACTTCCAAGCTTGGTCCTTTTTACTCAGTCTAAGGACTCTGGATCAAGCTTGAGGAGGGGTACTGGTGAGCTATCCTGAAGATTCAATTCGGCCATTGCTTCACCAGAGATCAGAAGTGGAGTTCACTCAGATCAAAAGTGGAGTTTGCAAGTAGTGGAGTACACTCCTGCATTACTCATTACCAACCGGATCAAAGAAGCCATCTAGAGAACATATGCCTTCCATATGAGCTTGGTCCTTCCATTTCTCAGTTCCAAGCATGAGATTGAGCTTCGATGATCCGGATTGTGTCTTTACCAAGTGGGGATTCAAGTGGAGTTCACTCCCCACCATACTGATGAAAGGGAAGTTCCTTAAACTCATCTCAATACATTCATAATGGTTCTTATACTTAAAATGTTATTGAGCTTGATGTGATTGAATGCTTTGCCTTAAGAACTGATGCACCTTTGGGATAATGTATCAGGTACCTTAGTTGGAGCTCTCTGAAGTAGAAGCTGGTGGTCCCTAAGTCCTTTCAAGATGGCGTGTAGTCAGAAGAGAGGGGGAGACACAACCGGCCTAAAGAAGAGTTCTGAGATGTTGGTGTGTGCAAGTTATGGAGTTCCTCCTTGCAGCACAAGTCAGGCCATGATCCAGAGTCTAAGGACTTCACCATGAGTTATCTGAGTTCCTTAGACTCACTGGCCAATCCCCAGGCTGTGTTGAACTCTACTCTTTTTCCCTTGCAAAGTTTTATCCCATGAGGTTTTCTTTGCAAGGTTTTTAATGAGGGAGCTTCTTCATAGTTCCAAGCTTACCCAAGGATCTCCTATGGTCAAGCTTGAGGGGGAGTGTTGGAAAGAAGATAAATAAGCTTGAGTTAGTGAAGATACCAAGCATCAAGAACAAGCAAACCAGAACAAGCAGATTTGAATCTGTTTGGACAGTCTTGGTGCGCAAGTAACAAAACCTAACCTAGAGTGCCTTGGAAGTCAAGCTAGGTGGGGAACTCGTCCAGCATGGTCTAATGAAGCATATTTGAAGTTTAAATAAAGTATCAGACTGTTGGAGAGAGTTTAGGCAAGTTGGGAATAAAATAGAGTAAAAGTCACATGTGCATAAGAGGATGAGCCTGCTGTCACTTTCACACAACCAGACTGTGCCCATCTCTCTCTCCAGTCACTCTCTACTCCCTCTGGTCGAGATTCAGCCTTGCTGCATCCTCCTGGCTTCATCAGAAACCCCACAATAGTATTTGTTTAAGTAGAGTTGTCCTTTAACATTTATTTAATCTCTTGCAACTTGTAATATGGCTATAAAGCCACTCCATGTGTATTCTGAAATCTCTAAGCAAAGAGGAGTTCTCTTTCTTCATTTTCTCTGGTTCCAAACTCTCTCAGACTCTTAATCTCTCTATTCTCTCTTGTTACTCACGAAATTACTCTCTTTGATACTCACTGAAACACTCATACTCTCTTACTCTCAATTACTTACTATTTGATTCTCTCTTAGTCTTTTACTCTCTCCATCTCTTACACTCGCCCATACTCTGTTTCTATTACTCTCTTACATCATATTGTCACTTTTCTCACAATTAATCTCATAAGTGTTGTGAGCAAGAAGATATCCCACCTTCTATCCAGATGATCTAGATTTGCCTGTTCGGACATATGCCATTATCTTCATGATCCTTATCAAACAGGATGAACCACGATCTAAGAAGCTTTATTTGGAACAACTAATCAGTGGAGAATAAACAGGAAGTTGAATAAATCTCATAAGTGTTGTGAGCA
>NW_026620844.1:0-3441 GCF_000801105.2 Raphanus sativus
GTATAGATAAGGTTTCTTATCCAAACACTATTGCATAGCTTCTTCCTTCTCCAAACACTATTGCATAGCTTCTTCCTTACCCAAGACACTATTTGGTCGTCCATCACTCTTACTTGTGATCCAAGACTTCCCAAATAGTGTATAGTACTTCCTGAATAGTGTATAGTGCTTTCTCACTATACATTATTACACCATCTACTCCAAATCCATCCAAACTCCTCCATTATCATCCACTCTTCTCTATAAGCCCTTCTTGGACTTTACTTAACTTGATAATCACTTCATACTCCTTCTGAAGCTTGGTTGAACTCTTCAGCTCAATACTCATTTCTTTTCTTCAAGTTAACACTCCCCCTCAAGCTTGACTCTAGTGATCCTAAGTCAAGCTTGGAACCTTGAAGAACTTCCTCATTAAAAACCTCACCAAGGAAAACCCTTTGGGACAAAACCTTGATGAGGGAAAAAGAGTAAAGTCTCCAAGGCCTAGGGATTGGCCAGTGAGTCTTTGTGCCTTACCAACAATGTAAGGGACACAAAGACTCTGGATCATGGCCCTCATGTGATGCAAGGTTGATCACCTCTTCCCTTGCTCATCACCAACATATTTTGTACTCTTCTTCAGACAGATCTCGGTCTCTCCCCCTTTCTCACAACCTTCCTGTTGTGATCAAGTGCTCGGACTCTCTGATCTTCTTTGATAGATACAAGCTGAGTCTTGGTTGCTTCTTCTTCATGAGTCACCACCAAGTTACTGAAGCCTTCATGATAAGATGCTTCAGTCTGTGATACCAACCATCTCACTCTAGAGACCGCATTGTGCTTGGAAGGATAGCTTACATGATCACTTATCTTCACACCATTGCAACACCTTGAACTCGCCATCTTTGTATGGAATGCTTTTGGAAGCTTCTCCCTCTTCAGTCACCTCACACTAGAAGCCGCCCTGATAGAGTCTTCATCTTCTCACAGCCAAGAGTACTCTGAATACTCTCTTGCCTAGACACGCCACTGCCTAGACCCAAATGACTTCTTCTTCAGTTGCTTGCAATGGCTCTTCTAAATCGCTTGGAAGCTCACTTAACTCCCCTCCTCAAGCTTGGATTGAGACTTGGGATCCAAGCTTGCAAGGTGAGCTTCAGTGACTCCAAACACTTGTGACGCATCACCACTCTCTTTACTCTTCTCCATTGTACCCACAATGGCAACACATTCTGCCTCTTTCAACTTGGATGGATGGTGAACCAAGAACACTCCTTGTGAATCTGAAACATCACTCAAACTCCAGCAAAGATCAGAAACAAGTGCATTGGGATCACATCTTGACTAATCATCAAGATTGATCTCCAATGTCTTAAGCTTTGCAACAGATTGAAAACAAGTATGATCAAGTTCCCCTCTTTGCAAGCTTTCCTCTCCAAGTACAAGCAAGATCAAACAGAATCATGCAAACTACTAGGCAAATTTTTAAAACTCCTTTACTCAGCTATTAGACATGAATCTAATGCCTCAATGTAAGGTAGCTACTAGACAGTATGTATCCTCTTTAAAGAACCTTTAGCTTTAAAGTCCATACATACTAGTCTCTTAAACTATATGCAACAGCTTTCAATCAGTTTCAATCCATGTATGCAAGCAGATTAAACAATCCTATCATGCATCATTATGAACCGGAGCTAAGCATATTCAATCTCACACACCATGCTTCAACCTTAAGTGATTTCTATACATGAATGCAAGCTGGATAAGATAACACATCTACCATCCTAACAAGACATTTCATTAAGAATCAGGCAAGCACTCTTTAAACAACTCTCTAAGCATTTTTTAAAAACACTCTCAACCACTTAACAATACTCTTATGCATCCTGGGACAGATTCTAAACCATTTTAGCAATCTTTAAACATCCACAGGAACCAACAATCACACACAACACAACTTGTTAATCAACACACAAGCTCAATATCAAGATGGGAAAACGTTTTGCTTACAGCCAAGAAACCAGCACTGGTTTCTTGAATCTCCATGGCTAAAGGTCATGTCTTTGTTGGATCAGAGAGCATGGATCGTCACCCACCTCCTTCTCCTTCAGTTCATGGCCACCATCTTGTACCACCGGCTCAAAGACCCCTCCTTTCTTCATCTCTACTAGGCGCCTAGCTCTTGACACCATTTCTTTTGGAACCGGATGTGATCTTCTCTTGGACAGGGCGCTTTGGAACAAGGATAGCTAGGCCTTCTCCATACACCTTTGCTTCCAAAGAGCATCACCATCTGGGCAGGAAGAGAACAGGATAAGGAACCACCATGAATCGCCAAGCTTCAATCTTTCTTCTTCATAAGAACAGAACAGTATGGAGACAACTTCAATGGTTTGGATTTGAGCTGAGGTGAGAGCAAGTGATTTGCGGAAGCTACAGATCAGGTTCTGATGAACCTGGCTCTGATACCATGTGAGTTTTTACAAGAGATCTCAACTCTATAGATGTGTGTGTGTAAGAACTCCAATGGAGTAACAAGAGAGTTTGTAAGTGGAGATTCAAAGAGAGATAGATGAGAGTTTGTTTAGGTGTGTAGATTAGTGTTTACTTGAATAAGAAAGAAGACTTTGAGAGATTATAAGACTTGAGAATAAGAAAGGGAGAGACTAAAGGATTCTGACTCAAGAACACATTTCATAAACTATGAAGGAGAGGGGAAATCCCCCTTACTCACTTAAGAGCTACATTTCGTGCATACACTTATTTATATAGGCTTTTACAATCTGAGACATCATAAACCTATATCTAAGGGCTGATAAATCACTTGAAGGATGGATGGCTAGGATGGAGTTGGTCTGGTCTTCATATAGTCAATGCAGGCTGGCAAAATACTTTAGTTCAAATGAAAGGCTGAGATCACTTCATTTGAATACAGCAAGCTGTCTAAAGGTGTGGCAAGTCTCGCCATATGTATCTGTCCACTCCCTTGGCCAGATACATAGTCAAGCCTTTGCTTCTTCCTTTCCAGCCTGTCTTGGACTGTATAGATAAGGTTTCTTATCCAAACACTATTGCATAGCTTCTTCCTTCTCCAAACACTATTGCATAGCTTCTTCCTTACCCAAGACACTATTTGGTCGTCCATCACTCTTACTTGTGATCCAAGACTTCCCAAATAATGTATAGTACTTCCTGAATAGTGTATAGTGCTTTCTCACTATACACTATTACACCATCTACTCCAAATCCGTCCAAACTCCTCCATTATCATTCACTCTTCTCTATAAGCCCTTCTTGGACTTTACTTAACTTGATAATCACTTCAGACTCCTTCTGAAGCTTGGTTGAACTCTTCAGCTCAATACTCATTTCTTTTCTTCAAGTTAACATAATGGTTCCAAATAAAGCTTCTTAGATCGTGGTTCATCCTGGTTTGATAAGAATCATGAAGATATTGCCATA
>NW_026620845.1:0-3439 GCF_000801105.2 Raphanus sativus
AAGAAGCTTGATTTGAAACCATTAATCAGTGTAGAATGACCAGGAAGTTGAATAAATATCATAGGAGTTATGAAGAAGAAGCTATCTCACTTTCTATTCAGATGATTCAAGATTAGCTTGTTCAGACATATGACAATATCTTCATGATTCTTATCAAACCAGTAGGAACCAAGATGTAAGAAGCTTGATTATTAATCAGTATAGAATCACCAGGAAGTTGAATAAATCTCATAGGAGTTATGAGGAAGAATCAATCCCAC
The DNA here is from genome assembly GCF_000801105.2 of Raphanus sativus. Classification (NCBI taxonomy): domain Eukaryota; kingdom Viridiplantae; phylum Streptophyta; class Magnoliopsida; order Brassicales; family Brassicaceae; genus Raphanus; species Raphanus sativus. The sequence continues at coordinate 261 of NW_026620845.1, forward strand.
CTTTTATTCAGATGATTCCAGATTAGCTTGTTCGGACGTATGGCATTATCTTACCATAAGGAAACAAGATGTAAAAAGCTTTATTTGAAAGCATTAATCATTTTAGAATGACCAGGAAGTTGAATAAGTCTCATAGGAGTTATGAAGACGAAGTTATCCCCCTTTCTATTCAGATGATTCCAGATTAGCATGTTTAGACATATGGCAATATCTTCATGATTCTTATCAAACCAGAAGGAACCAAGATGTAAAAAGCTTCATTTGAATCCATTAATCAGTGTAGAATTACCAGGAAGTTGAATAAATCTCATAGGAGTTATCAGGAAGAAGCTATCCCACTTTCTATTCAGATAATTCCATACTAGTCTGTTCGTACATATGGCAATATCTTCATGATTCTTATCAAACCAGGAAGGAACCAAGATGTAAGAAGCTTTATTTGAAACCATTAATCAGTATAGAATCACCAGGAAGTTGAATAAATCTCATAGGAGTTATGAGGAAGAAGCTATCCCACTTTCTATTCAGATGATTCCAGATTAGCCGGTTCGGACATATGACAATATTTTATTTTGAAACGACAAGTAGTTTGTCTAGAAAATAAAAACGACATGCAGTTTATCCTCTCGAGATATTTAAACGAGATAAGATTGGGAAGAACGAGTCTTGGGGAATAAGTTTTCGAAACTCAACTTCCCTCGATCTCCGCGAGATTTCCGTCCACGTGCAGAGACTGTTGCGGAAAGTGGCTCGCTTCCTTCTCTTTAAATAGTGGTCTCCTCCTCTCTCATTTTTGACTCACTTTTCACATCAATATCACAGCAAAAATCCCTAAGCGTAAGTCTTTAGTTTCGAGAGTGTTTTGTAGCGTTTATAGTTCGATAGGGCATTCACGAGTGAAGCGTGAATCCTCGCCATGGTTTTATCCTGGGACTCTATATTCGTACAGTCCCGTCTCACTACGGAGCGAATATAAAGAGTTAAGGAAAGAGATATCATATCTCGACTCCATGAACGTTTATGAAAACGTTTTCCATTTCGGTTTCATTTCGTCTATTCAATCGTTTCTTTCCTTAACATCTCGCTTTTATTATATCGTTTATTTGATTCGGTTTTCCGGCTTCTACAATCTTAACTCTTTATCGCTTTCTGTATAAAGCTTTAATCGGATTGAAAAACGATTTATGAAATGGTTTTTAAGGTTTTGTAAACGGTTCTAGAACGGGTTTGCGATCTGCTCTTTAGCACTTCCGCGAAGCGTCTCTTACCTATCTCAAAACGGTTTGCGTTTTGCTCTCTAGCACCATCCGCGAAACGTTTAAGATACTTTGTTATTCAAAACGTTATGTATTGGAATCGTTTCCATGAACGCTTCATAAAGCGAGTTTGTGAAATGATCTAAAAGTCTACACAAACGGTTTCTGCGAACGATTTAAGCGAGTTTGCAAAACGTTTTTTCAGAATTAAATCGATATGATTTGGTTCAAACACCAAAAATGAAAATCGATTTAGATTATTATTTTTATTATTATATTAATAATAATTTGTTATTGTTGAATGGAGTACTAATCCGTTTTCATGTTTTCTCAACAGAAAAATGACGGATGCAAACAATACCCCCATTGACACTACCATCGCGCAAACTCCAATCAACGTTGCTGCAACTGATGTATCTGGTGTGACAACCGCTGGAAATATCCCTGCTTCCTCAACCGCTGCAGCAACAACCACTACCCTTCCTGCGGGAAACAGTGCTGATGAAACCACGCGCCGTAGCTTGTTCGGTGCTGGTCTTTATCAAACGGGTTCAGGTCTAGGAACCTCAAGTGGTCCGGTTGCAGTACCAACTCCTCCGTCTGTGCCCAGCCTGTTCACTCGAGGACTGATGCCAGACCAGTTTGATGGTAAAAACTTCAAAACGTGGCAGAAGAAGATGATGTTCTTCCTAACAACGATGAAGCTGGACAAGTTTATCCAGGAGGACAAGCCCCTTGTCCCTTACGGGATTGATGATGTGCACACTCTCGCAAGTGTTGACATTTGGGTGCATTCTGACTTCGTCTGCAAAGGCTACATTTTGGGTCGCCTCATTGACCCATTGTACCGTGTCTAATGTGAAATTCCAACGGCGAAAGAGCTATGGAGATCACTTGACAAGAAGTACAGAGGTGAGGACGCTGGCTGCCAGAAGTATGAGGTTGCAAAATTTCATGACTTCAAAATGGTGGATTCAAAACCCATCATGGATCAGGTGGAAGCGTTCCAGCTCATTTTCCATGAAATCAAAGCTGAAGGGATGTCCATCTCCTATGAGGAAGAAGCTATCCCACTTTTTATTCAGATGATTCCAGATTAGCTTGATCGGACATTTGGCAATATCTTCATGATTCTTATCAAACCAGTAGGAACCAAGATGTAAGAAGCTTGATTTGAAACCATTTGTCAGGATAGAATCACCAGGAAGTTAAATAAATCTCATAGGAGTTATGAGGAAGAAGCTATCCCGCTTTCTATTCAGGTGATTCCAAATTAGCCTGTTCGGACATATGGCAATATCTTCATGATTCTTATCAACCCAGAAGGAACCAATATGTAAAACACTTTATTTGAAATAATTAATCAGTATAGAATTACCAGGAAGTTGAATAAATCTCATAGGAGTTATCAGGAAGAAGCTATCCCACTTTCTATTCAGATAATTCCAGACTAGTCTGTTCGTACATATAGCAATATCTTCATGATTCTTATCAAACCAGAAGGAGCCAAGATGTAAAAGCTTTATTTGAAACCGATAATCAGTTTAGAATAACCAGAAAGTTGAATAAATCTCATAGGAGTTATCAGGAAGAAGCTATCCCACTTTCTATTCAGCTAATTCCAGACTAGTCTGTTCGTACATATGGCAATATCTTCATTATTCTTATCAAACCTGAAGGAACCAAGATATAAGAAGCTTGATTTGAAACCATTAAACTGTATAGAATCACCAGGATATTGAATAAATCTCATAGGAGTTATGAGGAAGAAGGTATCCCACTTTCTATTCAAATGATTCCAGATTAGCCTGTCCGGACATATGTCAATATCTTCATGATTCTTATCAAACCAGAAGGAGCCAAGATGTAAGAAGCTTGATCTGAAACAATTAATCAGTATAGAATCAACAGGAAGTTGAATAA
>NW_026620846.1:0-3439 GCF_000801105.2 Raphanus sativus
GAGATCTCAACTCTAAATGTGTGTGAGTGTGTAAACAACTCCAATGGAGCAAGATAAAGATTTGTTTAGGTGATTTAAAGAGAGATAGATTAAGGGCAGTGTTTATGAGTGATTAAGTATGAACTCAAATCAGAAATGGAGACTTGGAGAGATTAAAAGACTAAGAAAGGGGTAGACTAAAGTATCTGATTCAAGAACACACTTTTATTTCATGAAGGAGAGGGGTTTTCCCCCATACTCTCTTAAGAGTTTACAAATCGCCAACTACAAGCTTATTTATAAGCTTTACACATCTGGTTACATTAAAACCCTTAATCTAATGGATAGAAATAAATTGAGAGAAATGGATGGTGTAGATCTTCTGGTCTTGTTGCAATCTGAGTGATTGATGCTCATTGGAGGAGAGAAGCTGCTGTCTGATTGGTTTAATTCAAAATGGGGAAGGCTGGACTGTGATTGGCTTTCCTTAGGCTCCTCCTAATCTGTCCATGCATCTGTCCAGGTTCATGGTCGTGACTCCCTTTGTCTTTACAGCAAAGGCCAGCCTGTCCCATGACCAAACTCTCCAATCACAGCTCAATGGCATCTTCTTGATTCTCCTTTGATGCCATCTGATCAGAACCTTATCCATATGACTAAACCTTCTTTATGAGTCCCTATTCTTGCACATATTATGTAGAAGCTTTCCCGGGACATCTAGCTGCACCCTATTTTTGCACCAACTTCAAAACTCCTCAAATGGTCGAGTTGTGAAACTTTCGGGTCAACATGGTCCGTACGGATCCGTACGGTCCGTACACGTCCGTACCAAATCCGTACAGCCTGCTCCCTAAGTTTGCACACTCTCCCATATGCTCCCAAACATGCTTCTAAGTCCCTCCTAGACTTGGCCCTATCTTTGCACAACCATCAGAACACTTCTGGACACTCTCAGACACTCCTGAAGCCTTGATAGACAATCTCTGGAAGGCTTGCCCTATTCTTGCACCATACTCAATCTACACCCAACACCTTTGGTTTCTCATTTCTTCTCTTCAAGTTAACACTCCCCCTCAAGCTTGACTCTTGGGAGATCCTAAGTCAAGCTTGGAACCTTGAAGAATCCCCTCATTAAAAACCTTACAAGGAAAACCCTTTGGGACAAAACCTTGTAAGGGAAAAAGAGTAGGTTCCTCAAGGCCTGGGGATTGGCCAGTGGGTCTTTGTACCTTACCAACAATGTAAGGGATCCAAAGACCCTGGATCATGGCCTCATGTGTGATGTGCACTCGCTGATCCTCATTGCACATCACCACCATGCCTTGTACTCTTCTTTGGAACCGATCTAGGTCTCTCCCCCTTTCACCCAACTTCTTGTTGGGTTAAAGTGCTCGGACACACCAGACCTTCCTTGATAGATACAAGTACCTGATACATCATTCCACAAGTGTATCAGTCCTCAAGAGATAAACCTATCATGAAAGTATGTAAAGAATGTAAAGTATAAGATCAGGTTTACTCCCTTGTTTCTATGGTGAGGAGTGGCTCGGTTTAACTCGCCACTTGAATCCCTCACTGCCTGAAGTCTATTGATCATTGAAGCCTCTTTAATACTCCCCCTCAAGCTTGATACTTCTTGCAAAGAACAAGCTTGGACGGTTTGAAGGCTTCATGATCCGGAACACAAACCATTGCCAACTCATCTTCATAACTCGCCACCCTTTATGGAATGCTGGTGGATACCTCAGCTCCCTCTCCAATCATCTCACACTAGAGACCGCCTTGATAGAGTAACCTTCTTCACACACAGCCAAGACTGCTCTGAACAATCTCTTGAGTAAACACGCCACTGCTTAAACCCGGGTTGGCTCCTTCTTCAGATGCTTGCAATGGTAAGGAGGAACAGGTCATTGAGCTTGCAAGATCTTATGGAAGCTCACTTGAATCCCCACCTCAAGCTTGACTGAGTCTAGAATGTTCAAGCTTGAAGTGAGCTTCAGTAAGACCTCAAATTGGGAGCGCACCACCACCTACAGCTGCGCTTAAGCCAACCAATCTGCCATAGCCTCCAGCTTCAATGCCACCAGGTCACCAGCCTCCTCAAGACTTAAGTGATGACCTCTCCTTATGTATCTTTGCCATGACCAGGAGCGCATCACTTCCCACAGCTGCGCTTTCTCAACCGGACAGATACACAAGCCACTCTCCATTGCTTCATCAATGGGTTTCAAGTCTTCCTCTTCTACTCGGATGGATGGTGAGTAAAGAACACATCTTGTGAACCTGAAACAACACTCAAACTCCAGCAAAGATAAGACACAAGCATTGAGATCAAACCTTGACTAATCATCAAGTTTGATCTCCAATGTCTCAAGCTATACACAAGACTGAAACAAGCATTAGCAAGTCCATATCTTTGCAAGCTACATCACTAAGCACAAGCAAGCTCTAAACAGAATCTATGCAAGCTACTTAAGCAATTAAACTTCTGCCTTAACTGCACCTTTGACATGAATCAAATTGCATCAACCTAAGGCAGCCACACCACTCAACACTCCACAATAAACACGGTTCAATACATGAAAGAAACAGGCTTAGACAAAGCTTCTAACTCCCTGTCACACAATCATTATGAACCGGCCAACAATAACAACTCTCAATCACCAAACACAACACTTTGAACAACCTGGAACAGATCCTAAACAATTCATATCTAGCAAACTTTAACACATCCTCAGGCTTTCAATCACAACACCACATCACAACCTGTTCAATACAATATTCAGTTCACATACACAAGCTTCACAACAAGAGAAAGAGGTTTCTTACAGCCAAAGAACTAGTGTTAGTTCCTTGAAACTCCATAGAACATGGCAAGGCAGTGAGCTTTTGGTGTCGACCCCAACTTCTCCTCCTTCCATAGACCTTTCTCTTGTACTCTCCATGTCAAAGACTCCACCTTTCTTCATGTTAAACTCGCCACACCAGTACCAGATGAAAGCTATCACCTTTCTTCTTGGACTGTGAATAAGAACCATCTTGGATAAGGCTTTGAAGCTTTGGTTGATCAGACCACTTCTAGCCTTTGCTTCCAAGAGTCTTCCTTCTTCATGGGCGTCATGAGAGAGTGTAGAACGACCAGAGACAGCTTCTGGACACCATGGATGAGCACACCTTCTTCTTGAAGAGTTGAACAGCCTGTTGGACCATGGAGCTTCTTCTTGGCTTGAAACGATATGGGAGGAGCTTGTGTGCTTTGCGGAAGCTAAGAACCAGATTCAGATGAACCTGGCTCTGATACCATGTGAGTTTTTACAGAGATCTCAACTCTAAATGTGTGTGAGTGTGTAAACAACTCCAATGGAGCAAGATAAAGATTTGTTTAGGTGATTTAAAGAGAGATAGATTAAGGGCAGTGTTTATGAGTGATTAAGTATGAACTCAAATCAGAAATGGAGAC
>NW_026620847.1:0-3437 GCF_000801105.2 Raphanus sativus
GAGCCATAGAGAGATAAACAAATTGAGTTCGAGAGTAAGATAAACACACAAAACCCAAATTCCAAACTATATATATATACTTTCTAATATTTTCGAAAAATTGCTGATCTAACCATCTCATTCCGCGCAAGGCGCGGGTTACTACCTAGTATAAGTATTAAGTACCAAATCCGCATACAGAACATTAGAAATACAATAGAGAACCGGATTTAAATAACTTTAATGCAAAACATGTTTTCAAGTGAAAGATGAAAGTTAGCAAAAAAAAGTGAAAGATGAAGCATAAAAGTCTTGTCACTTTGATAAGTTGAGATTCTTTCGATGGAAACCAACTCTAGAGTCCTCAAAGCTATATTCCAGTGAACACTTGGGCAGTTGGGCTCACCGAATGACTGAAAGAGAGTTGAAGAACCCTAAGATATCAAATTTAAAATATTGCTCCGTAAAATTAATCTTTAGGTTTACCCAAAAGAAAAAAAAAATTATCTTTAGACTATTTATTTATATTTTTTTTTTGTCACTGAATAATGCATTTAATGGGCCCAAAGAAATTGGCCAACCCAAGAGGGTCCATTACGGCATTTGCTAAAGAATCCGTCTCTTCGTTTTTTTTCCGATGAATATGAAGAAAAACAATTGAAACAAATCCAGAAGCGAGATCATGAATGTCATTGATGATCCCTAGTATTTCCTTCTTCTGAATCTTGTAGTTGATTGATCTGATGAGCGTTAGATTATCGGAACACAACCAAAAATTCGAGATTTCTTGGTTTGCCGCTGTGAATAGTCTTTCCCTTACCGCCAGCGCCTCAGCTATCAGGGAGAGTTGACGTAATCCTGTGTAGTAGATCCTTAGATGCTTCCTGAGTAGCTGCTCCTGCGATGATCCAAGCAAGACTATATATTTATATATACGACTATTATATATATTTTTTTTGTTCAAACCAACTTTCATTAATAAAACTTACACTCCATCAAGAGAGGAATTGTTCAACAGAAACAATAATACAGCCACAATAGCTAAAGAAACCGCTGCATCAAAAGCAAACCGGATAACACAAACATAGATAAAAGCAAACATAACACACAAGCAACTTAAAAGTGAAACACAATCAGTGCTGAGTGAGATGAAGCCACGGGAATTGGAGAACACACGCAGTGAACTGATACCCGAACATGCTGCAGCAATAAATGCATAGAAGGCAGCAAGGAACTTGGCTACAGAGGTGATCAAACACCATCTTAATGAGCCTTCGAATTGTGAGGAAACCTGCAACCATAATGGGGTGTAGAGTTGCAAGAACCACCACGGCCAGACAAACAAGTCTGAAAATACGAAGCCAAGGTTGGCTTCTTTAACTCCATCTCTAATCTTTTTGAGTTGTAGACCTGAAACATCAGAGAAGACTACCAACATACAAATATATTGTGATGATCGCAAAAAGAGATTTCGAACAACAACCTCATGCTGAGGTAAGTGAGCCTCATACTGAGGTAAGTGAACCTCATACTGAGGTAAGTGAGCCTCATACTGAGGTAAGTGAAGGCAAAACAAGTGCCTAACATCTTCATAATGAGTAAAACAATGACTGACAAGAAGCATAAGATCCTCATACTGAGGTAATGGTCGTGAATGGTTTCTTATACGGAGGACAAGGAATCCAAATCTAAGGTACGTTCCATCCCAAATAGAAACATCAAGAGAGGTCACAAAGGTCATACCTTTCCAAGTTATGCTTAACAGGAAGAAAAAACGAATTTTCCCCATATGAAACTATAGATCTGAAACCTATAACCATTGGTAGGAAGAAGCAGAGGCTTGACAAGGTTCACTCCAAGAGAAACAATCAACAAACAGGCTGAGTCAGATGTTGTTGTAGAATGAAGAGGAGACCTCGCAGCTGCTAAGGTGAAACAGTGGCAGGGAAAAGAGGACATATCCAATGCGAGAGTTTCAGAAGCGTCGGGAGGATCAGGAGGGTCGGGAGCAGAGACCCCAGTGAGTAGATCTAGAAGAAAAACAAACGGCGGCGGCTCAGGAGGTGGGGGGAGGAGCAACAGTGACTCCGAACCCTGAAGGAGCAGCATCGAAACCATGGAAGAAAAGAAGAGGAGGGAGAAAGAAGAGGTTCTCACCGGTGGACGAGAGGCCACACCGACGGCGGCATACTAGGGTGAACAAACCCTAATCGTCTTGGAGTCGCATAGAGAGAGAAAACGAAATCCAAAGAGGTATTTATATATACGACTATTATATAATGACCTAAAAGGGTACAATTTGATGACAGTTTCAAAACAAGATAGATTTGTGTTCACATAGAGCTTATTGACATGATAATGAAATAGAGAAAGACATAGCTCATAGAGCTTTATTGTGCAAGAAGTAAATGAAAGGGAAAAACTTTAGTTGTCACCAAGAGATTAAAGATGTTTGATTTGATATAGAAGATGGAGAAGGAGGCTGCTTCTTCAAACACAGCAAAAGTTACATGAAATGTTAACATGAGAAGTATTTATACAAATCCATCTGCTAGGAACTTAGGTTTAGTTGCATCATTTGGGCTTTGGGCTTGTCTTGTAGTTGGGCTTTAATACAATTTTATATATTGTAATGTGTGTATATGAGTTTCCAATAGAGATCTTCTCAGTAACAAGCATCTTAAATTAAACACAAAAAAATGACTAAATTTTTCTTTAAACTTGGCTAACCTGCCAAATATCATAGTCCTAAATAAATCACATAATTTACTTTGGCTGAGCTATTTTGGATTAGGATATAGTCAACATGAACAGTGCCAACTTCCCTGCGCCTCTCACAAAAACCTATGTCAATCTCTTCTTTCTTCCTTATTAGCTCGAGATCAGGAATTCAGGATATAAGGGAGAGAGAAGAGATAGAATGATAATAAACTTTGCAAATTACGCGACTAATTATACAGACTTAATATATTTTGACATTTTTCGCGTACAAACCTAAGTTGTTTTTTTTTCTTATCAGCTACTAGTTTAGTTATTAATTGTGTCTGTTACGTCCATGAACCATGCGTCGCGTCGTAATTGGCAAAACAATAAAAAAAAAGTTGCTATATCCCCAATCATATCGTTTACTCGGGACAAAAGACAATGAATTTGGGTACAACTGGCGTACAGTCACAAAAGAGATAATGCATTGCATCTAATCAAGGAGTATACTTTTTATCAGTTTTCTTTTTAGATATACTTACAGCAATTTTTCTAGATTTCTGTAGAGAAGATAAGATTGCATGTGTAATGTTGGCTTCACTAAGGGTAGGCACAAATCCAATATTTAAGTTTTTGTATTAGTGGTTAGATTTATTTTATCTGAGTAATCAATTATTTAATTTGATCCGCATTTTTTTGGATAATCGATGTTTATATCCAAAAAAAAATAAGTTTTATTGGATATTTATCTGATC
>NW_026620848.1:0-3433 GCF_000801105.2 Raphanus sativus
TTTTGGTGAGGAGAGTAGCCTATAAACATGGCTCTGGTGCTCTTTGGTTCCAGCTTGTTTCTTTGTTGTCCTGGAATCAAAACAAAGCGCACACACCCAAATACCCGAAGGTGATCTATAGATGGACGATATTTGTTTAATACCTCATGTGGTGACTGATCATGAAAGATTTTGGTTGGTATCTTGTTGATCAGGTAGCATGCTGTCATCACTGCATCGCCCCAAAACCTCTTTGGCACATTCATGTGGAACATCATACTCCTAGCAACCTCCATAAGGTGCCTATTCTTTCTCTCAGCCACTCCATTTTGTTGTGGAGTGTATGGACAGCTTGTTTGATGGATCACTCCATGTTTGGATAGGTGTTGTTTAAATGCTGTGCTTGTGTATTCCCCACCATTATCTGATCTCAAAATTTTTATCTTGGCATTGTAATGGTTAGAGACATAACTTTGAAAATTTATAAAAGCATCTAACACCCTATCCTTTGATTGAAGCAAGGTGATCCAAGTATACTTGGTTTTCTCATCTATGAATGTCACAAAGTATTTATGAAACTCCCTAGATGCGCATGGTGCAGTCCAAACATCAGAGTGAATTAAATCAAAGGCACATTCATAGATTGTACTCGATTTAGGAAACACAGTTTTACAATGCTTTCCTAAGATACAAGCTTCACAATCTTTTTGAAAAGAAATACTAGGCAACATGATGTTCAAGGCACGAGAGTGAGGATGACCTAATCTAGCATGCCACATTACATCTTTAGGGAAATTAAAACATGAATTTAAAGCAAGAGGTAAATCGGAAGCAAGCTTAGTGTCTTCAAGCAAGTACAAGTCTCCCTTGGTTACACCTTTGCCAAGCAACCTACTAGTTTCAATATCCTGAAACAAAACATCATTAGGAGTGAAGGTAACATGGCAATTTAAATCAGTGGCAACCCTTTTTACTGATAACAAGTTGGAAGTGAAACTAGGCATATAAAAGGCTTTAGAGTCTTTTTCAAATATCCTAAGATCACCCACCCCTTTAATTGGAACCAACTCTCCATTAGCTACACAAACATTTCCTAGGGCAGGAACAATATTTTTAATCAACCCTAGATCACTTATCATATGATGACTAGCCCCTGAATCAATCACTAAAGGTTTGTTCATTTTAGAGCTAGCAATCGCATTCAAGTAATAGTCAATATTAGTAGCATGTAAAGAGGTACCAAAGGTGTTACCAGAGTGGTCCTTGAGGGCCCTGATGAGGGCCTCAATGTCAGATCTCTTGATGGTATCATCAGGAGTGATTCTCAAGGTACTGGAGTTGCTTGATACAAGCGCTTTGCCTTCACCAGCTGGATTGGTGTTTGAGATGGCTCGTGTGGTGTTTGGAGTTCTTGGTTCACCCATCTCACCAGAGTAGTTGGCTCTTGCATCATTGAGAGGAGTCCTGAACTTCATTGGCTTGAGGTGAGGGTGAAGGATCCAGCACTTGTCCTTGCCATGCCCTTTCTTCTTGCAATGGTCACAAACCCACACTTTCTTGTCCTCCGGCTTGTACTGGCCCTTGTTTGCTGTGCCTTCAGCTTGGTTCACCAACACAAGCTCTCCTTTGCCTCCAAAGAGTCCAACCGACCCTTGTTCCTTCTGGATTTGAGAGCATACTTCTTCCAAGGTTGGTAGCTTCTCGGCCCTCAACAAGTGTTTAATGAGGTCATTGTAACCGGGGTTCATGGTGAGGAGCAAGGCAAACACCTTGTCTTCTTCTCTCCGATCTTTAAGTATGCTAGGGTCCACAGTACATGGCCTCAGCATCTCCAACTCAGCCCACAAGGCTCGGAACTTGCCGAAATGCTGGTTGAAATCCATGTCTTCTTGGTGGAGTGAGCTAATGGCCCTCTTGACCTCAAACACTCTACTCAAGTTTGATATGTTGCCATACACCTTCTGAAGAGTGTTCCACAACTCTTTGGGAGTCTCACAGTAAGAGTAAGCTTCCAAGATTGGTGCGTCAAGGCTGCTTTGGATGATAGACAACACCAAGAGATCCTCCTGATCCCACTTGTCTTCGGTAGCAACCACAACTTCAGTACTGTCCCCTCCTTGGACAGTTTCTTTAGAGGGCTTGTCTTCTGTTATGTGAGAACAGAGACCTCTTCCTCCCAAGGCTGTTTTAACAAGCCTAGACCACAAGAGATAGTTTACACCAGTGAGTGTAACCGGAATGGAGACTTTGGATGACTTTTCCATTTTTGGCAAATTCTGGAGTGATAAGTGAAGAACACTCAAGAACACAAAGTAATTTTGCTAAAAAGGGAAAGTTAAGAACAGAGATTATGCGGAAGTGAAAAAGGAATTAAGGTCTCAAGAGCAAGAGAGCTCTGATACCATGTGAGATTTAAAGATTAAGTGTGAAGAGTGATGAGAATGAGTAACTAAGAGAGTGAGATTGAGAGAATCCGAGAGAGAGAGTTTAGTGAAGTGGTTTCATATTTGATTCCCTTGACTTGAAATGGTTCACATACAATGTAGTTATATCGACATAGAGAGCATAAGAGAACAAAGGAGGAAAGCATAAACAAATGAGCAAGTGGTCTGGTCATTTGTGTTGAGATGAAGCAATGAGATGCAGTAATAACCAAGATGTGAAGGTTACACAATGAGAGGCAATGTATGAGTTAAAGCGGCAGAAGAAGATAACTTGAAGAACAAGGAGTTCAGTTCAAACTTAGAGTGACTTGTAAGGAAAGTAAGCTAATGGCGAGTTTATATGGTTCAAAGTAACCAAGGAAACTCGCTGAGATAAGGAGCTCTTTGACTAAGCAAGATCACGTGAAGAGCTAAGGAAGCAAGTTGATATTACCGTTGTGTGCTGTCACTATCACTCTGCTCCAGCACAGTTGGACTCTTCTCAAATAGATTAATATTGTTTCTCTGTCTAGCTTAAACTAATACTATTGTCTAGCCTATTTATGTAACCTTGTGATCGATCAATATAACAACAAGTAGAGTTTCACATTCTCTTTGTCTCAATACTCTCTCTCGCCATCTCTCTTTACTCATCAATGTCTCGACTATTCTCTCCTTGATTCTCTTACACTATCAAAACTCACATGGTATCAGAGCTCTTAAGCTTCTGAAACCTATTTCTTCCGCAAACTCTTTGATTTTTCTTTTCTATTTTGGGTAAAGTTCATCTTGTTCTTGAGGTGTTCTTCCTGTTCTGTTCCAGAATTTGCCAAAAATAGCAAAGTTCTTCTTTTACTCAAAACTTCTTGTTCTTGATGGATTCTACTGGTGAACACTCACGGATGGTGACCATTCCAGTTACTCTCAAGGGAGCTAACTACCTACATTGGGCGAGGCTAACTAAAACCGCTCTTGGAGGCAGAGGACTCTGGGAGGTGGTTGAAGAAGGCAGGAGCAACAAGAAGAAGACT
>NW_026620849.1:0-3433 GCF_000801105.2 Raphanus sativus
GGTCGCTATCCAAGATCAGGCGACCAGACCACTTGCTCATTTGTTTATGCTTTTCTCCTTTGTTCTCTTATGCTGCTTATGTCGCTATATTTACATTGTATGCAAACCATTTCAAGTCAAGTGAATGAGATATGAAAACCACTTCACTAAACTCTCTCTCTCGGATTCTCTCATTCTCACTCTCTTAGTTACTAATCCTCATCACTCTTCACACTTAATCTTTAAATCTCACACTGGTGATCTAGATAAACTGATGCCAAGCCTCTCCATTACCATTCTAAGGTTACTTGCTCTGTCTGAGGCAGATTGAGATAGGTTCTCAAGCTCTTCCCAACTCCTCTCAGCATAGTAGCCTTTTGATTCCAGAAACTTCACATCCTTGGATACTAGGACCCTTCTTGTGTCTGGAACATAGCACTTGTATCCTTTCTGATGTGTGGAATAGCCTATGAACATTGCCTTAGTACTCTTTGCTTCCAGCTTGTTCCTTAGTTCTCCTGGTACAAACACAAAACACACACACCCAAAAACCCGCAAGTGATCAAGAGATGGTTTAGTTTTGTTTAGTACCTCATATGGTGTGGAGTCAAGAAGCACTTGGTTGGCGTGCGGTTGATTAGATAAGTGGCAGTGACCACTGCATCTCCCCAAAACCTCTTAGGCACATTCGCATGAAACATGATGCTTCTGGCTACCTCCATTAAGTGTCTATTCTTCCTCTCAGCTACACCATTTTGTTGTGGAGTATAAGGACAGCTGGTTTGTTGTATGATTCCGTGTGTGGCTAAGTATTGTTTGAAGGTTGTGCTTGTATATTCACCACCATTATCTGATCTAAGAATTTTAATCTTAACATTGAAATGGTTAGTGATATAGTTTTGAAAATTTTTAAATGCTTCTAGCACCCTATCCTTTGATTGCAACAGAGTTATCCAAGTATACTTAGATTTTTCATCTATGAATGTCACAAAATACTTATACTGATCTCTAGATGCACAAGGAGCAGTCCACACATCACTATGAATTAAATCAAAGCAATTTTCATAGATAGTCTTGGATTTAGGAAACACATTTCTACGATGTTTTCCCAATATACAAGCTTCACAATCACTTTTAAACTTAATACTCGGCAATAGGATGTTCAAAGCATGAGAGTGAGGATGTCATAGTCTAGCATGCCACATTACATCTTTAGGGAATTCAGAAACAGAAACAAATGCACTAGATAATTCAGAAGTTGGTCTTGTGTCCTCAAGCAGGTATAGATCGCCCTTGGTGACACCTTTCCCAAGCAACTTACTAGAATCAATATCCTGAAAATACACACTGTTAGGAGTGAAGGTAACATTGCAATTTAAATCATTAGTTACCCTCTTAACAGACAGCAAGTTTGAAGCAAAGGTTGGCATATACAGGGCTTTAGATTCTTTATCAAACAATCTAAGATCTCCTACACCTTTTATTGGAATCTTATCCTCATTTGCTATCATCACATTTCCTAAGGCTGGTTCAACATTTTTAATCAAATTTAAATCACTGATCATGTGGTGAGAAGCACCAGAATCAATTACCAGAGGTTTAATAAATTTTGAAACATCACCAGCAGTGTGATAAGCATTAAGAGATAGACCAAGGGTTCTAGAGATACCAGATTCTTTTAGGGCCTTGATGAGAGCTTCCACATCAGACTTCTTGAGAAGCTCATCCAGGTTGACCCTTGGTGCCGTGTACACTGAGGTTGATGCCATTGCACTTCCTCCACCATGGTTAGGAGTCGCCGGCTCACCATCAGTTGTGAAGTTAGCTCTTGCATCCTGGTACTGAGATCTTCCCTCCTTGAATTTGTTTGGCTTCAGGTGAGGGTGAAGAATCCAGCACTTATCCTTTAGATGCCCCTTCTTCTTGCAATGATCACAGATCAAGGATTTTCTATCCTCTGGTTTGTATGCAGCTTTGTTGGCCACAATCTCCTCAGCTTGATGCGCCATGTTCAAGTCTCCTTTGCTTCCAAAGAGACTCACTGACCCCTCTTCCTTCTGGATTTGTGCACAAACATCATCTAGATCAGGGAGTTTATCAGCTCTCAGTTGATCAGTGCTCCATAGGATGTGTTGAGGGTGAGAAGCATTCCAAAGACTTTATCTTCTTCACGCCTGGCTAGGAGAATGTCAGGATCCACAGTGTGAGGTCTCAGCAGCTCCAGCTCGGCCCAAAGAGATCTAAACTTGCCAAAATGTGATTGAAACTCCATGTCTCCTTGGTTGAGACCATTTAGAGCTTTCTTCACTTCAAAGACCCTTGTCAGGTTGGAAACATTTCCATACACTTTGTACAGAGTGTCCCATAGCTGCTTGGTGGTCTCACAGTAGGAGTAGGACTCCATGATTGCGGGTTCAAGAGAGCTAAGTAGAGCTGAGAGCACCATGAGGTCTTCTTGTCCCCATTTGTCTTCATCAGCTTCTTCTTTCTCTTTTCCCTTCTCTTCTTGGACAGTGGGCTTTGTGGGAGCTTCAGTTGTTGCATACTTCCACAAGCCTTTGCCTCCAAGAGCTCTCTTCACCATCCTGGCCCAGAAGAGGTAATTAACCCCTTTTAAGGTCACAGGAATGTTGAGTTGTTTGTGGTGGTTGTTGTTTTCATCCATCTTTCTTTAATTCGCCAAGAACAGGAGAGAGAAAGTTTAGGAGATGATTTTGAGATAAGAACAGAGTAATTTGCGGAAGAGAATAGGTTTCAAGAGCTTTGATGCTCTGATACCATGAAGATTTGTAACGATTTATATGATAATATGAGAGATTTATGAAGAGAGTACACGATTTGGTATGAATGAATTATGAAGAACAAGAGTGATGAGTGAGAGAGTGTGACGAACAAGGAGAGAGTGAATGAGGAATTGTATTTCCTTAGATTGATAATTATGTGATACAGCCTATTTAAAGACAAACAAGACATTGCAACTTGCAATGAGGTAATCAATAAACAATGAGAGGTAGTACAGAAAAGATTAAACAATGTGGAGAGACTTCTGGCGTGATCAGGCTCGTGCAGCTGAGGGAAAGCGACAGCTCCCAACGGTCCACTCTGCCTTGATCTTCCTTAACCCGCCCGTGACTCTTCTCCAACGTCTCTCTTCTCTTGGTGTCGACATCCTTCACATTTCTAGTATATTTAAACCATGTGCTTCTCATGTCTAAGTCCTCAACGTGCCTTGCACGCCATGTTAGGTTAGATCCCACATGTTGCACTAAAACTGCACCATTGATTATTCTCATGCGTGTCTTGTTCTCTTCTTCTTAGTCTTGTATCTCTTATTCTCTTCATGTCAACACAGGCTAATCTAGAATCATCTGGATAGAAGGTGGGATATCTTCTTGCTCACAACACTTATGAGATTTATTCAACTTCCTGGTTATTCTCCACTGATTAGTGGTTC